>NC_056745.1:778518587-778626087 GCF_019279795.1 Protopterus annectens | reverse complement strand
ACACTCCCCAATATGTTAAACAACTGACAAAATTAAAAATAAAATGAGTGTTTTTATTTTTTTTTTATTTCATCCGATATAGCTGCCCGTATTTGCGCGTGTTTGCGCGGGTTTGCCCATTGCTTAGCTACAGTTAGCAGCTTAGACACCAGAAGAGGATAATAAGAAAAATATATGCAAATTAAGCAAAATAGCGATAGTGTAGTGGTTAGAGTCTTCGCACAAAGAGGAGGCATTGCCGGTTCGAGTCCCACTACTGCATGTTCCATTTTCTGTTGGAAATATGTATACAAAAATATTTCCTGACATTTTTTATGTATAAGTTTTGTAAAAAGCATTGAAATGTTAAATGTAGTAGTGAACACATTATATATATATATATATATATATATATATATATATATATATATATATATATATATGAAGGTGAAATGGTTATGCATTCTGAGGCATGAGTACCCTATTTTAAGAAATATAAAGTACTGCTAAGCACATTTTACCAGTATTGAGCATATTTAAATCCAATTGTGCATAGCTGCACACCACGTTAACCAGCACAATGTCTTTGCGTATAGCTGTGCACCACGCTAACCAGAGCAATCACAATGTATTTGCGCGTAGCTGCGCACCGCGCTAACCAGCACAATGTCGGGCAATGTCGAGCAACGTCGAGAAGTGTTGAGCAACGTTGGGCAAAGTCGGGCAAAGTTGAGCAAAGTCGGTTAAATACGGTCACACCTCCTTTACTGTACCTTAACCAGTCAGGTCTGCCCAGTAGGAAAATAAAAAGCAGTGACAGGGCTCGAACTCAGGATACTGTGCACTATAGTCACAGTACTTAACCACTAAGCCATGACAGCATTTCATAAACATGCACTTTCAACAGACACATATCTATCAAAGGAATTTTAAACATTGCCAATATCAGCTAAGCAGGCGTGCCTACAGCTGAGTTTTTCCAAAAGTGGCCAATCACAAATAAGTGCGGGAAATGAGGCATATTTAAGCTCCACAGATGGGAATACTTGCTATAACTGGTTGTAGCTTCCTTCTGCAGTCAGCATGGCCAGTGTTGGAGAAGGCACTCAATTTAGAGTGTAACGCTGGGGCATTGAGGAGTCCAAAGTAATGCTTTGGCTCCTTGTCCACAATCATGAGGAAAGACTCCTGCGGGGCCAGTACCAGGGGACCCAATATAAAATGGAGGCCTGGAACAGTCTTGCCCGTGATCTCACCAGTGCCACTGGTGTTCCTCAGACTGGTGAGCAGGTCAGGCACCATTATTCTGACCTGAAGCAATGTAGGGAGGATCAACTGGACCAGTGGATCCAGGAATCCCATGCGATGCCTAATGCCCCAGTACTGAGTAAGTAGCCATTGTATTAAGTAGTTAAGAATTTCTATGCTTGCCTATACTATGGATAGGTATGTCTCAATATCACTGCATTTACTTCACAGCTGCAGGTGTCTGGGCTATGAACCAGCAAGCCCATGAAGATAGGCTGCAAAGGCTGCATCATCAGGCAGGTTAGTAATTATTCTGCATGTACTGTTATATAAAATAAATGCAAGAGCCTTCAAAAAGTGTTTTGACCCAATAAATAAAGGTGTAATAATCCTTTAATAAATGTATAATTCCTGTAGTGCACCTGTGTCATTTTCTTTGATATGTTGTTGTACTGTTGCATTCTACAAATAGTAGTGTTGTATTAAACAGTGTCAACCCACACTTGTGTAGGCCCATATAACGTGGATGAAGGGAGTGCCAGTAGCTTTTATGCATATTTACAGCCCTCAACTGTTGGTTCATGCCCAGCATGTACAGGTTAATCTGGCACATGAATAGCTTGGTATTGTGTTCCCCAGAAATGCCAGTGTGCTGCCAGAAATGTAGGGAGCTGTTAACATACAACTGATACTTTCACCTGAACATATCTAGATAATTATATGAAAGTAGAGCTGTCAGTGTACCATCTTAGCAGTAGTGTGTGTGTGAGCAACTCTCAAAATATGTTGCAGTAACATATGCATCTTGGACAGTTTGTATGTAAGATACAGCTCATGTATATAATGATGTAGCAAAATCCAATTGCACAATATAAGGACATTGGGTAGTGTAATAATACATGTAAGGGACATATAACTGTGGTTAATAGGAATGTAGTGAAAACTAGAAGGATATATAAGTTGTTAATTGAGCTATCTTTTTCCACCCTACTGTATGTGCATAAAAATGCAATTCCACACGGTTTGTCTAATCTCAAAACATTTGTTGGGACATATGTCCTATTGATTTATAAATATTTGCATTTATTTCTATGCATGTTCCCTGTTAAAATACCACAATATTAATGGCCTGCTGCCATCAATTAAACCTGCATGCTGTTGTAATGTCCACTATTGTTCTATATATGCATGTGTTATGCTTGCTTTTCAACTGTTGAAAATATGGTGTGTTGGGTTAATGGGAATACTTCTGCATGCTGTTATAACTAATTGGGAATGCTGTTGACTGTTACTAACCCATATCTTTATTAAACTCTCCAAAACATAGTTCGTATGGGAAGGCCGGTCCCAGCAGACCCACCTGTCCCACCTCAGCTGGCCATGGCACCTGGCAGCAGCAGATCTGGTGCCCAGCCTGGGACCTCCTCCTCTGTTGGTCCTGTGCCACCTTTGGGTGGAAGCCCTGCAGGGGATGGGGCTTGGCCCCCCCCCCCGTGCAAGCATGGGTGGAGGAGGGGCACCTATCACCATTCGATTGGTCTGGGCTGTGGTGCATAGAGAGATTGAACGTTCTGTTGCAGAATCTCTACGCCAGCTTGAGGCCAGAGTGGCGCAACTCCTGGGTGAGCCTGCTCCTCCTACACAGCCCCCAGTACAGCCACCCTCTGGGCCATGAAGGTGCAGTGGTGACTGCCCATGGGTGGGGACCTCAGTCCCACTGTTTCCATCTGGGGGCTCATGGGCTTGCGATTTCCAAACACCCCTCTCCATCAAAGGTGTTCACCCACCACATGTGTCATATACCTCCCGTGTATGCGTCTTGTTTGTCTTGTCTGTTTACCTCCCCAACCAACTTCCCCAAATATGCCTACTTTCCCTACCCCACATTCCACTCTCACCTGAAAAAAAAGGGCAATCAGATCCCAAAAAAAAAATTATGCCCCATACATAGCTGCCCATTTTGCACACATGTCCACTGGACACATGAAATGTTATTTAATTGGCATTGCAACATACTTTGTTGTCCTCACCCCTCTCTCAGGGGTTGAAGGTTTCATATCTACTTCCAAATTTATTGCATATGCACAGCTGTTGCTGTTGAAGAAATGGGCAACTATGGACCTTCCCTACACCCGTCCTGCACATCCCAAGCTATTTTCCATACTGTCTTTCCCTCTTTGTGCCAATTTTTCACCACTTTCCTATCTCTCCATTTTTCTTTTCTTTCAAAGAAATGAGTGCGGGGGTTAGCGGGAGTAAGCACTATTAAGCAGTAGTTAGCAGATTTGTGCGAGTTTGTGCTTGGCTAAGCAATGCGCAGCAATGCATAAATCCATGAAAACTGCTTAAAAGTGCCTTAGTCACTCTGTATGTGAGGGCCCTTGTTCTGCTCAGGAGCAAATTAAAACACCTCTATAAGTCTCGAACCCTGGACCTTGCACACACTACACAACATGAAGTACCACTAAGCCACGGTAGATATACATCAAGTTGGTGCTTAAATAAATATATCATGCATCAGAATGAGTGAATGTAAAGGAAAATTTGGAATTCCATACCACACAACTTGTTCTGTGGATGCTGACCAACAGTTGTTGTGGGATTACATTACATGACTGTGATAAGAGAAGCAGCCATTCTAGCAGGAAATAATGTTACACCATCACTTTACAACCCCACACAGTATCACAGCAGGACAAACACTGGCATATCTGTTTAGGGTAGAGACCATACCTCCCAACTGTCCCTAATTTTCAGGGATATCCCTGATTTTGACACAGATTTTAGCTCTGTCCCTCTGAATCCCTCCAAAACTACTGACTTTGGCCAGAAAGGTGGTGAATTACACTTAATGAATAATGACAATAGTTAAGAGTTAGACACTTCTTTTACTTCAGAAAAGGTGTATTAATTCATATGCTCTGATTCTCTCAATGTCTCAACTTAATGGCACTAATATTTTAAAGGTGTCCCTGATTGTCCCTAACTTTTTCTTGACTTTTCCCTGAGTCTGTGCAAATATGTACCTGATTGGTAGAGGCAGAAACACAGAGGCATATCAGCCTTTCTGCTGTTACACACTGTGCAAATAGCTTTGGAAGGAGTTTTGGAAGCATACCCTTATGTAGGAATACAACACTGAAATACAAATGGATGTAGCCATGTACTGGTAGCAACCAACTGTAAGAATGCCATTGTTCTATTGCTGAAAAGACCTGTGTAGTGCACAGACAAAAAATAACAGGCTATTCTCTGGCTATCATGTGGATAGGTCCACAGTTGGGAGTTACACAGACAGACTACTTGCCTTGATAAACTAACACATACACAGCAACCCTGTAAGTCCAGCAAGATAAAATCCACACAATAGTATGCTCTCTGTACTTCTGCAACCCCACCCAAATGCAGAATATACATGTGTGTGCAGGGTCTACCAAAAATGTAGGTAAGCATACTCACAGTACTGACATGTGTCCAGTTTTTCTGAGAAGCTTGTGCTAATGTCAGCGCTAAAAAAGCACATACTGTTTAGAAATGATTAAATGAATATTCACAGTATAGCAGTTCACAAACAATTCTTGTGACAAAGGAATACATCTCAATAACTAGCTTTGTATGGCAGTTAATTGTAACAGTTGAAAAGAAAGTATATCTTTCCATGTATCTTGGGGTAGCATTTTGAGGGGTGAGTACATTTCTACACTGACAAGTGGGTACTGGAAGCAGCAACATTAGGTCTGAGTACAAAATGTAAATCTCTGGCTATACCCCTGGCTTCTGATATAAGAACTATACCAACCTTCTGTCTTAAACAATGATGTCCACAGCAAACAAGGATGATCTCCATCTTGGAATGCTGAAAGGGCCACACCTACATGAGTCAGCAATTTATAGTACTGGGTTGCTATGACAGTGATTACTGCAATTACTACACAGCAGGCTGCATGCAATTAGCAAATGGTGGCCACTATTTGGTGCAGAGGCCATCACATGCTCATGTGCAAATTCCTACAAAAGCAGGCTGCAATCTCTGCCAACAAACTCAATCACTCTATTGCAGAGACTGGCAGAGAGAGAGAGAGAGACAGAGAGACAGAGAGACAGAGAGACAGAGAAAAGGAAAAATAAATAGTACCAAATCATACAAAGAAAGGTATGCGACACATATGCATTTACTGGCAGGTAGTAGATGTTATTGCAGAATAGTCTACATAATGTGAACCATTCATATGTGGCAGCAGTACTTCTTTATGCACAGATGTTCTGCTTAACTACTGCTATGGACAATACTGTGTGTACCTGTGGGCAGTGGGGCATATCTGTGAAATGTGTAGCTCAGCATTAAATGTCAAAGATCCGATCCATGTTATCTGTGTTCAGTACAGTAGTGTGGCCAATGGGTGTTGGGGGGGTTAGCACTAACATTATATAAACATGAGTGTGACAGAACAACACATGCATGATAGTCATATTAAAGTGTAGCTTAGCATTGGCAACTGCTGTAGCAGTCTAGTATGCTTATTTAGCATCTGTTGCCATATATACTCCCCCTAATGTTAGTGTGTGTTCATATGTGACACCTGTTTGTGTTGCAGCAAGGCCCAACAGTTCAGCTGTGAGGTCCAGGGACTTACAACAGTGTGGACCTTGTGTGTGTATGCCACACACATACGGAGAAATATATATGTGTCATATATATTCACATCTGTATATGTGCATAAAGCAGGGGACATATTGCAACTGTTTATGAAGGGGGGAGATATATATGTTGGTGAAGGTTAGTATGCGCATATTTGTATGTAGGTTTTAGTGTGTGACAAACAAGACAGCATACAGTGCTGGTATATGACATGTGGTGGTTAAACACTGTGGGTGGTTTGTTCAGTTTGCAATGTTGAAGCCAGTAAGGCCTGCTAAAGCTACCTGGGCTGTGAACACCTTCAATGCATTTATCCCAGGACTGTGCGATTTTATTACATTACTGTACACCTTATATCCTTTGTATAATTGATATTCTCACTATGAAAGGTGAAATGTATATGTGACTACATATATATGTATATGTAGACCAATGGATGTGTATATGTACATACATATATATATATATATATATATATATATATATATATATATATATACATATACATATATATATATATATATATATATATATATATAGATATATATAGTTAGATATACTCATACACACCTACATCTACTTGTTGCAATAGATTCTCTGTACTGTTGATTGACTGTGATGGTCAATATGTTTGTGAATACATCAAAGATATGTATATGTGGAATAGCTTAGTGGGAAACTGTTTATGTCATGGTATTATGGGTCCTTGCTTTGATCCTAGCAAAAGCTGTGTATTCTTTTTTTTCAATAATCGTTTTTATTGTTTTGCAAAACCATTATACATTTCACACAGTATTTACATTATGTACAATACTGCTTCCAATGTTTTAGTTCCATTTTGAATTTCCCTATTATACATTAAGAATAAATATCATTTTAACCAAGTACAGGAAAATAAAATAACAAAAAATTAAACATAAAAGCATCTACTATAGACAATTATAAACCAATTCAAGCCAATAATTTGTATTATTTCTACATTTTCTATGTAATCCAAGAATGTGTTGCTACACATACAGAATGTCCTGAAGGAAAGTGGATAGGAACCGCTACGCCAAAATAATATTAAAGATTTGTTCCCAAATTTTTATGCTGTTTATACTTTTCTTATTATTTCTAATTAACAATTTGTGCGCTAATATATGCTTAATCACTAACAGCCTGAAATGTTGCCACGACACCTGTGCTGGGTTCAACCAATTTGTGGCTATATATAATTTCATTAGTAAACTAATATTCATAATTACAATCTTTTTTGTTTTGTCCAAATTCTCCGGTGGAATATGTAAAATCAGGAATTCCCAGGAGAGTGTTGAGTTTTGGTAACCCATTTTTTGTAGCTGTAACTTTAATGAATTCCATAATTTATAAATGCACTTACAACTCCAGAACATGTGTAACAGGTCTGCTGTCTGATCTACACACTGTGGGCATTTAGGTGACTTTTTTGAATCAAATTTATGAAGTGTTAGATGGGTATAATATGCATTGTTAAATATCATCAATTGAGTAAAGACCAGTTTTTGAAGTGATACGGATTTTAATGTTAAGTTAAACACCTCTACTATTTTACTGTCGTCTAGGGATGGCAATTTCTCTCTCCAGTATTTTGATAACAGAATATGATTATTATATTTTCTCTCTTTTGCCATTTTATACGCTGAGGATATATATTTTCTGTCTTGTTGCAATGCTTCCCACAGATGACATGAAATAACTAGTTCCTCTTTTTTAATTTCAGAACTGGTAAAATAATTTATGGCCAAATCTTTTAACTGCCTCATTATAATTAAATAAGAAATGGGAAGATTAATCTCTTTTAAGATATCATGTACCGCTACTCCTAAGAAGGTATAAATCACTTACAGTTAATTCCTTAATAAATGGATATTTCTTTAAGTCTATCAGTTGATTACCAATAGTCATATTAGGATTCCCATCAAACGGTTGAAACATCATCATATATTTTAAAAGGTTCAAGGAGGCAAACAGAGTTTGAGTCGCCATTGCCCATATCTTGATGTGCTCCATTAACTCATATTTACTCAATGTTCTTATATTCAAAAATGGTACAGCTTTAACATTAATTCCCTTCCCTTTTATATGTTTATAATTTAGCAGTACCCATTTGGGTATCCATTTTCTATTTTCACTGTCCAAGTAAGACACCCTTAAAATCCTATTGGCCTAAATCACTGTATAATACATCTCAAAATCCGGTAAATCCAACCCCCCCCCCCTCGTTTTAGGAGCCATCAGTTTCTCATAGGATATTCTCATTTTTCTGGGTTCCCACAGAAATTTCCCAATCCTATCTGAAACTGTTTAAAAGGATTTCGTGATTTTAAGTTGTGCTGCTCTAAAAATATATAGCATTCTGGGAGAACGTTCATTTTTATTATCGCTGCTCTTGCCATCATCGGTAGCTTCAACTTACTCCATCTTTTCAAATCCATTGTTATTCGGTCTCCAGTTGCCTTAATATTGTTGATAAAAAATTCTCTATTTTCAGTTGAGAAGTCAATCCCCAAATATTTTATTCTTTCTTCTGTCCTTACTCGTCCTATCAATGGTAGCATTGAAAAAGGTGTAGGTGTCTTTAGAGGGAATATTTTGTTTTTTTTAAAATTTAGTCTGTAATTAGCAATTTTCTCAAAGGTTTGTATTGCTGTTAGTATTTTTTCCATATCCGACACCGGTGTGGTACTGTATATATTTAGATCATCTGCAAAAGCAGCCATCCTAACCTGTATCCCAAGAAGTACAGGAAAATTATAAAAAACATTTTGTTTCATATGAAGAAATAAAGGTTCCAAATACAGATTAAACAGTATGGGAGACAATGGGCATCCCTGCCGAGTTCCATTTTTAATTTGAATCCTTTTGGAGCATTCATGATTTATATATAAACTAGTGTATGCATTCTTGTATAAATTTCTTAACATAGAAATAAAGAGCTGAGGTATATTGAAATATGATAATGTTTCAAATAAATATGCCAAATTAACTCTATCGAATGCTTTTTGAGCATCAATTATTAAAGCATATATGTTCATATTTTTATACTTCGCATAAGATATTAAAGTATGAAGAGTTAATGTATTGTCTGTAGTCTGTTTCCCATCTATAAACCCCGCCTGTTCTTCTGATATTATCAAGTTTATTATTTTTTTAAATCTACTAGCTAGAATAGATGTCATGATTTTCATATCAATATTCAACAGTGATATGGGCCTATAATTGTCTGGATTTTTGGGATCACTATTCTCTTTCAATATCAGAATTGTTTTTGAGGCATTAAAATGAAAATCATTGCTGCCATTCAAAATTATATAATTAAAGGTCTGTGAAAGTACGGTGCTCAGAATCCCACTAAAAGATTTATAAAATTCAGATGTCATACCATCTGGTCCTGGGGCTTTATGTGGCTTTAATTTCTTAATTGCCTCTAGGACTTCATCAACTGTAATCAATGCAGTCAATTCTCCATGAGGCTCCTTGTCAATCTTGGGAAAATTAATTTTCTGTAAGAACTCTTTTCTCTCTTCATCATGCCCATGAGTTTGTTTCTCACCATATATCTGATTAAAAATTGATTCAAAAATCTTCATGACATCTGACTTATCAGTATATAACGTATTGTTATGATTTATTTCGGTAATTAATCGTGTCGATTTCGTCTGATTAATAATACGGGCTAATGCTTTCGAGGGAGTTTGAATGTGATTTGCATATTTAACTAAACTTCTTTGATCATACAGTGTCAATTTTCTGTTGTGCATAAGAAACAGCTCTTTCTGACATCTTAACAACTCAGTTTCTGTTTGTTCAGTGTAGTTACTCATCAGCTCTTGGTCCAATAATTATATTTTAGTTTCCAGATCCAGTTGTTCTTTATTTTGGAGTTTTTTATAATAAGTGGCTTTCTGAATAAATAATCCTCTTAACAAAGTTTTAGTTGTAGCCCATTCTATATCTAATAGATGTTCATTACGGGGTATATTGTATACAAATTGTTTAAGTATCTCCTTAACTTCCTGTACTATATCTTCTTTGGTTAATAGGTATGGGTTTAAGGACCAATTATATCCACCATGATTTTTAGTATTCAAAATATCGGTCTTTAAAGTTAAAGTTATTTTAGAATGGTCTGAGAGCTGTCTAGCTTGATTAGAAACCCTAGGGTCAAGTGAAATGAACACTTCTGGAATTAAAAAAAAATCAATTCTTGACCACATTTTATGGCAGCTAGAATAGAAAGTAAAATTTTCTGCCTTTGCTTGTATGTGTTTGTGTTTAAAAGGGTCATACAGTTTGAAGTCTGTTCTCAGTTCTTTCAACGCTACCATTGCCTGCTTATTAAAAGCAGTCGAAGCTCCCAACTTATCAGTTTTAGAATCTTGGTATGCATTCCAATCCCCCCCATCACTATGTAACAGTTGTTATATGACTGTAGAATAGAGTAAATTGAAGCTATATAATAATGTTGGTTCACATTTGGGGCATACACACATATAAGTACTATCGGCTTATCCAAACTTTCAGATTTGAGAACCACCAAACACCATCTGCCTTCTTTATCTATTTTATCCTCCAAAATTTCTCCTTGAAACTGATTCTTGATTATAATTGCCACCCCAGCACTATTCGTAGTCCCTTCCGCCTTTACAACCTTCCTAATCCATTTCTTGTCCTTCATTGTTTCCCACTGGTCATTAGTCAAATGTGTTTCTTGTAATAGAATAAAACCTGCTTTTGATTTAAAAAACAGATGCAGAAACAGCTTTCTTTTTTTCATGTTCTGGAGTCCTTTAACGTTCCAGGAATCTATTATCCACATTCTAGACTATGAATTGATGAATAATGGTATCTATTTTGTGTTTTCCACCTTAAATTGACAAGTGTTGGTATTACGTGGATTTTTTGGAAGCAAAACAGCCATCCCATCCCTACCCAGTGCCTATCCACTATTCCTCCGGACCAGGATGAACATAGGTTTTTCACATTGGATAACATTCCCCAAGTAGCTAATCTACTAATTCTATTAACTAACAATAAAATAGCATGCAAAAAACCTACACCAACTATATCTACGTCTACAAAGCCTAACCCAGACATTCCCTACTAAACACCGCACTCAAGTAACTACAGCTCTGAACATTTCCCTAATATTCATGTAAACTAATTGTACCTGACATGTCAAATAATTCACTTTTAATAAACTTTAAATTCAGCAATAATATATTAGCATTATAATTACTTGTTCCAAAACCTTTTAACTAACAGTTCACCTAATAAACACACAGTTGTTATACATTTGTTTAAAACAAGCCATTATTTAGGTCAGCTATTTATCTTCAAAACATTCCTACAATATTGCATGTAATTTTTATAGATCATTACAGTTAAACATCACCTATAATACACCTTTACTACTACTGTTTCTAATTATGCTATATATATATATTTTTTTTTTCTTTTCCCCCAAACTGATCAAAGTTAAAAGATACTTATTTATTCACTTATTTATTCACTAAATAAAACACAGTAAATTAAAAGACAAGCATGCAAAGGAGGAAAGAAAAAAAAAAAAAAGAGAGAAAAAAATAACAAAAAATAGACTGCATTACCTGTATTTACCACTAAGCCATAGACTCTTATACAGCAACAGCCAAACCATACATTCTTATCTATACATGACACACTTTACCTCATTGATCGTTTTACAGTCATTTTAGCATCAAATGAGTCCCAAAAAGCTTTGTTTTCGATTTACAGCAGCTCTTCTTGCTTCCCAGCAGTTGCAGCAGTCCAGACAGTTCCTTTTTCGAATTTTCGCGCTCGCGACGGGGGAACCAATTCACGAACAGACCTCTCAGCTGCACCACGCTCAAAACGGTCCCCCTGCTTCCTTTACCTTGTTTCCTGCTGCCTCGTGGGTCAGGAGCGCTCGTTGAAGCCATAAAACTTTGTGGAATCTTCGTGTTTCAGCTAGGAAGACGAGATTAAAAGATAAAACGGAGAATTACCAGGCCTGCTGAAGAAAGAAGAACACACAAAGGATTTTGAAGCCTCAGATCCTCGTAAATGAAGTCTCCCATTCACTCTAATGCAGGAAGAAGCCAGGATGGACTGTTCAATTTTCAGACGGTGGCACAGCCTTGAAAAGCTTCAAAACGGTGGGTCTGGCTTCTTTTTTTGTATTTACAGTGTATTTAATGCCATCAAGAGTAAAAATTAAACTGTTAGGATATTTCATTTGGAATCTAATGTTTTTGTCAATTAGAAACTTACAGTATGGAGCCAGCATTTGTCTAGACTGTCTTATTTGTGTTGGTAAATCCTGTGTTATAGAAACTTTATAACTTTGCCACAATATAGATCCACCAGATTTTTTTATGGTTAGAAGTATTTTATTCACATCCTGGAAGTTTAATATTTTGACATACACAGGTCTTGGTGTATTTGAAGCTTGGGACTCCCTGTAAGCTCTATGTGCTCTTTCGATGACAATTTGCTGAACAACCACAGCGTCCTTAAGTAATGTTTCAAATATTTGTATGATAGAAGTGGTCAGATCATTATATTGGATTGATTCTGGGATCCCTCTGATGATTATGTTGTTGCGTCTTGATCTTGCTTCCAGGTCCAGAATTTTGTTTTGCATCATTTGAATATCAGCCTCATGTGATTCAGATCTTTTAGTGAGCAATGTTATATTGTCTTCATTTACTGCTATTCTGGTTTCTGCTTTCTCCATTCTTGTTAGAATCCGATTACATGTCTCACTAAATGTTTGTGTTTGGGATGTTAGGTCTTTTAAGGCATCTTGTATAGGTAATAATGCAGACTTAATTTCTTCCATCGTAACCTGTTGATCAGATTTCGCTGATGCCCTTGTTTTTGCAGTCTCTTGCTGTTTAAATGCTTTCTGTCTCTTAAATAGGGATTCCTTCTCTGGAGACTGTAATGCTGACAGTTTAGTTTTAGTAGTTGTAGTGTCCATTTTTTTATCTTCTTTTGACATTTTGAAACGCTGCAGATAGAGATAATTACCAAGTAAAGGTTTCAGTAATGAGGTAGTTCAGTCTTTTGTTTGGTGCTCTGTTCAGAATCAACCAAGCAATCAGTTCCAATCCTGTTGTCACCAAGTATTTTTTTTCAATTTTTTTTCCTCGATAAGATCGCTGACTTCTAGTAGTTTATTAATTGCTGTCAATTAGTTGATTAACTCCAAATGTACATCCGCAGAGTTGATTTTTGTTTCTGGTCTTTAGAGAGCTGAAGTACTGCAGTGCTTATAGAATGGCGGCCATCTTTGAATAAAAAAAGCTGTGTATTCTGTTGCTAGGCAGAACAAGTGCTACTGCATAAAGTGTGATTAAGTCCCTTGGTTTTAACTAGGGTGTGTCATTGGAGGCTAAAGCACTACATCTATGATTATTGATTGGTATCGATGTTGAGTGCAACTCCTGTGTGTACTGTAGTACTACTTGAAGCTCTGGGCCTGTACAGCAAAGTGTGGTGTATGTCCACAATGCTTGCATCCACTGTTTTATGTGGTCCCTGTATTCATCACAGATTACATTTCTCAATATTAAGGTTGTGTAAGTACTGACACACAGTACTGTATAGTACACACTGAAAGCTTATCTGGGTTGTCATAACTTTGTGTCCTGTAATTATGTCTGATGTGTGTGTGGGTATTCTGTAACATGTCCTTTGACATATGTGTGGTAAAACATATAACTGTGTATCTAGCAACATTCATATTGTACTACAGCAGTATGTGACCTATATTCCCAATTGTGCACATATTTTGGCCACGGGTTTGGCATTAACAAGTTGTGTGGTATAATAGTAATACATTTACTGGACCTTACACTGATTGTGATGGATGATATATTTCTTTACACATCAGCTTGATGTATATCTGCTGTGGATAGGTGGTGCATCGTGTTGCATACAGTGTGCCAGGTACTCTTGTATAGTCTTATATAGTGATTTTATTTTGTTGATGTGCAGAACATGGTTCATTAGATAGAGAGTGAGCAAGGCACTTTCAAGCAGTTGTGGGGTGAGCAGTGATAAGTTGCAGTTACAGTGTTTCACTCTCGGTTAGCTTATAGGTTGCTATATATGGCAGTTCAGTGATATCTGTAGTGTATAATGTTAAATGTGCCATATGACTTGCTCAGACATATTTTTGTATTTATGTCTTCCAGGGATCATGGCCCATCGCAGGAACCCCAGTTACAGTAGTGCTGAAGATGATATCATTACTAGCAGTATGATTCAGCACTACAGTCTCATGTTCTCACGAACCAGCCAGGACCAGCAGGAGTGTACTGCAATGTGGCAAGATGGTGTCCGCAGGGTCAATGAGGTAGGCCTACATAACTGGACATATGAACAGGTATGCCACCACTGCAGTGATCTTCTCAGACATGTCCATCAGCATGCTGCTGATGTGCATAGACAACAGCTTGCAACAGGAGGTGGTGTTAATATCCATCCCCCCTTCGCCAGAGTGGAGGAGCTGCTCCTGAGCCTGGTGGCAACTGCCCAACTAC
This sequence comes from Protopterus annectens, assembly GCF_019279795.1. Taxonomy (NCBI): domain Eukaryota; kingdom Metazoa; phylum Chordata; order Ceratodontiformes; family Protopteridae; genus Protopterus; species Protopterus annectens. The sequence continues at coordinate 778,611,648 of NC_056745.1, read as the reverse complement.
AACAGCAGCAGACATACACCATGATGGAGGTTGGAGCAACCCAGCAAGCACACATGGAGCATGCAGGTAACATGGCATATCTGTAGACTACTGTTATCTGTATTGGTAGATAATGCATATGTGAGATGTGGAGTGTGTCATTCAAAGATGTGGAGCCTGTTGTTTTGCAATACTGATCATTTGGAACATAATCTGTAGCCCTGCAAATGTAAACTGTTGTTGTACTGTAAGATTGCAAACACACAGTAGCAATGCCACAGTTGTGGCCACTGACAAACTGTCTCATCTCTATGTAGGTCCTTCTGGGGTGACATCACAGCAGTGGACAGATGCTGGTGAGTGTGTTCTACATTTATTATTGTAAATAAAAAAAAAGTGCATGTCATAGTTAAGGTGTAGGCCATGTACACATGTAACACACCTACCCATAATGCATGCTGTGCATGTTTGGTGTAAGAGCACACACATCTCACTAATGTGATTAGCTGCCTCAAACACATGCAATACCCAGACCATCTCAAACAAATGTGGCTAGACTGTAGTGACCATTGGATAGGCACAGTTGATACTCAACATGCACATAACATACAATCTATGTCATACACAGAGCATTTTAACATGCTACACATAAAGGATTCCCAAACCCTCTATAAAGACACACTCTAGTATTCAAAATCTCATCCACACATTACACATAATATACCTGAGGGGTAGAGGCCTATCATGGGGCATTTAAACACTCTGCAACACACTACACATTCATGTCAGGGAATGCTCCTTATTGGCCACCTTACAAACTCACGTAACAACTGGTTGTGAATTGGTGAATTTAGCCAAGGTAGTACAGTTCCAGCACAGCATGATTAGTGCTGGTTTGTGAAACATTTGTAGCCTTGAGTGACACCTGATGCTTCATGATGATGGCCTATGGTACTATACCCCATCCAGTTATTGTAACCACAGTACTACACATAGCTCTCATTGTTATACACCTTAATGTTGCGTGTGTGCACACATATGCACCTCTAAACAGTATGCATACAAATCACCATTTGCACAATTGACACACATATGTCTTGTGATGCTAATGAGTGGCTAGGTCATATGACACATACTGGGTATGTGTAGTATTTAAATATGCAGTTGTGTTTTAGCATGCCATGTCATGGATGAGACTGGCATGTCCACAATATGATCTACACTCACCATATGTACTGTACATTGGGTATGTGGCCGAATGGTATTCCATCAATTATCCATGCACCACTGATGATGTTGTGTGAATACACATCATGCATGTGCTAAAAATGTGTCCACAATTATTTGCTAAAGACACAGAGGCTGTAATCAGCATTAGATACCTATCTGACACACATATACACATCCAGTAATGGTATGTACGCCTGTGACTTATGATGCACAGTACATTACAGGGTTATGAATACCTGCACAGCAATGTTGTGTCCATGTATGCATTGTGTTACAGGGGGAGGGCCATCACCTAATAACAAAACACATGCATCAAAGCAATGTATACTGTTAGTAACAAGGACTGACTACACTTGCACTGCATGCTGTTGAGCAACACATGTCCAGCATGCTGACATGTGTGATATGACTGTTTTGATTGTGATACTGTACCCCACCATCACCTGCTATTATGTATGTTCTGTGATTGCTGGTGTTGTGTGTGTCTGCTTTAGGGAGGAGTGTAGTTTTGTGTGTGTGTGCATGTGCGCATGTGTGCACGTGTGCATGTGTGCATGTGTACATGTGTGCATGAGCGCATGTGTGCATGTGTGCATGTGTGCGTGTGTGCATGTGTGCATCTGTGCATGTGCGTGTGTGCATGTGTGCATTTGTGCATGTGTGTATGTGCGCATGTATGCATGTGGTCTGAAGTCATGTTCGGGTCTTAAAGTGTTTCCTGTTTTTCTCTCACAGGTGCCGAGGTGGGGCTGGTTCAGTACAGCAGGGAACCTGATTTCACTGAGACAGACAGTGATGATGAGGATAGGTGTGTTGAGGCACAGGCAGGTTTGTCAGGGTCTGTTGTTGGACCACCAATTGACAGTACACAAGTCTCCACCCCATCCATGCACACAGTCATACTGCCTGAACATCCATCATCACCATTGCCCTTAGCTGAGGGACAGTGTACGGTTGGCACTGGCCAGGACAGTGTGGTATCTATGGCATATGTATCAGGACACAGCAGCCATAGCCAGATGTCTGGAACAGTAGATGCCCAGGGGTTCTCATCAGTGCACTTCTGGTCATTATGCCCCTGGCAGATATGCCACACCTCTTTCTACCACATGTATGTTCCAGGCTGTCATGGAGGCACAGACATGAATGGAGCGGTACACCAGACAGGGGCTAAGGGCACAGAGGGCTCATTACACCTCTGTAAATGACAGTATCCGTGACCTAGCAGGTGCCATATGTAACTACACTGAGGTCATTGATAGATGTTGGGGTGAGACATTGGATGTCCTCCACAATGTCATGTCCATGTGTCAGGACAGTGCAGGACAGTTGAGACATTGACATGGATGTATGCCAGCAACATCAGCAGCTGGAGGTCGCCGTGGACATCCAGCAAGTCACAGCTGCTCCCGTAGTGCCAGTATCAGCCCCAGCAATGTTGGGGGGGCTGTCCATAGACCGTCCTAGCAGACCACATGCACGTGGCTCTGGCCAGTCCCAGCAGGGACCTGGATCCAGTGGACATATGTCAACCTCTTCGGATAGTACCCAATCTGGATTAGTACCTGATACTATCTGTAGCACCCCTGCCAGGCACAGGTTCCATATCTGTGGCCAGAGACAGTGATCTGTAAAGCCTGCCAGGTACAGTCTGTAGCTGTCTCACAAATCCCCATATATGGCAGCCACATGGTGGAACTGTGTACCTGCAGACACACACACATAAACCAGAAGCCTAGGGCAAACACATACCCACACACATTACATCAACAATGGCCCATAACAGTACTCATGACCCTCACACACACACTCACACACACATGTCGATTGTATGGCTCATTGTAGGCCTCTGGCAAGCCAACAACACACCCTGTGCATATGATGAAACCTGTGCCACCTCCTGTCATCTGTAACATTGATGCAGGAACAGGCTAACATGGTGCTGATGCACAGGGTGACTTTAATAAAGTATAGCAATGGTTGGATGCGTAGCGTAGCATGTTGTCAGCAGTAAAGTATAATGATATCCTTGAAGGTGTAGCTGAGCAGGCATGATGCATTAAAGCTGTAATTAGCAATGTTGTGTTGTTTTCACCAGTGTTTATTCCAATTGTGTTTTGTTTGCCCATGTGCCACTTGGCTGATGTGTGTAGTTGTGTCAGCATGCGTTATACAGTGGACAGTAAGTGTGGGGTGTGTGCAACACATGTTTGCAGGTGTCCATTTGTGAACATGGTGGAGGTGCACTGTCTGCATGTACATGCATATTGAACACATGGGCAGGGTGACATGCCCTGTATTGGCCAGTGTTAACACTCCATAGTTTCTATTGGTGGCCAGTATGCATTGTACTACACACATTTTGGAACTTGAGTACACATGTGTGTGTGACATGGGTTGACACTGTGCTGTGGGTGATGCTGTTGTTGCTATCTGTCATTGGTTTGCATTACTAAAGTTAACACTGTCCCAGCTGCATAATCCTTTAGTAATGCACACTATTCACCTACAGGGTTGCATGGACCATGCTATCACAAACACAAGAAATTTTCAGTTATACAGTAAAAGTGCATTAGTCTCATGGACCTCTGCCATAAAGTAAATATATAATAGAAGGTGTGAAGTTGTACCAAAAAAGAGTTGCATACCAAGAAGGGATAACCTCTCTGGTCAGTATCATTGGGAAAATACAATCCCTCAATAAACATACAAGGCAAGCTTCAAAATACAAAATGGCAAGGATTCCAAAGACAACACTAAAGCTTTCTTTAGTGTTGTGTATAATCTACAGGGGAAATCTCAGATCAGGTCACAGTTAATGTAAATGGTCATAAAGTACACTTATCTGACTGACATTACCAATTTCTTGTCAGACAGTTTGAATGCGGATTTCACCACTCTGTCATTACACAAGGGCCACATTTCCAGACCTGAAGAATGTAAAACCTGATGATTCACAGACACTCTACTTAAAACATCTCTTTACCAAAGTCCAAACCACAGAGGCAATGGTACTGGACAGTGTCCCTGACTGTGTCATACACAAGCTGACATATGAAGTCACCACTCACATAAACACTCTGTCCAGATGCAGCCTCTATACAGGTTACATACTTGTGGAATGACGCATGGTAATGGTGTTCACAGTCCACAAGGGTTGAGCTACAATGTCTTCTTCTTCTCCTTTTGGATGCTCCCGTTAGGGGTCGCCACAGTAGATCATCTCTTTCCATTTCTTCCTGCCCTCTGCATCTTGTGCTGTCACACCATCCACCTGCATGTCCTCTCTCACCAGAGCCATAAACCTCATCTTAGGCATTCCTCTTTTCCTGTTACCCAGTGGCTTCAACCTTAGCATCTATTTCGCAATATACTCTGCATCCCTCCTCAGCACATGTACAAACCAACTTAATCCTGCCTATCTGGCTTGGTCTACTAACCTTCAAACCTGGACTGACCCTCTAATATACTTATTCCTAAACCTGCCCACCCTTGTCACACCCAGTGCAAATGTTAACATAAATTGATTAAGGGTAGAACTACAACAGATCCTGGAAACTCTCACCCTATAAGCCAGACAAATGTTATTGGGAAGGCTATGGAGCACAGCATTATGGAACTCATTAACAGAGACATTATGAACCTGCAAACACTGCACCATACCCACTTAGGTTCTCTAAAGGCCAGATCATGGCTCCTACACCTAGTAGACTTCAAGCCAGTTAACAAGGCTATAGGTGAGGGAGGGGAGGTCCACACAGCCAAGCTATACCTCACCAACAATTCATACCCATCCCACATTCTGGTATTGTACATAACCTCAACAGACTGACCATAAACGATTGTTAGATGATGGATTGACAACTGACGCACAGATGTAGGACACACAGTAACATTTGCAGCCTCCATGTACAATTCTATGCCAGTAACAAGTGGTATTCACCTGCACTCAGTCCTGGGACCATTCCTGTTTGGCATATAGCTTTCTTAGGTACAGGCAAACACAGTAGGGATATGTCTGCCCATGTTTGATGAAAATGCATACTGTGGGCTATACTTTATTCTCCAGATGACACACACATCCTCTAAAAGGGTATCATAGAGACAGATACCTGGTGTCAAACTCATGCTGTAAAGCTATAAGCCAAAGAAAGCATAGTTATCCAATTTTAGAAAACAAAGTATCCCCAGAGTACAACATAGGTAGTAGCCCCTAAAATGTGGAACAGGTACTAATGTATAATACTAATGTTTAGTCATCTCTCCTTTGATAATCACATTACCAAAGGGTTTTGGAAATCCCTCTGTGGAGCACATAAGCAATAAAGGGTTTGCATGCAGATCCACAGAGGTTGTTGCACACCTATAATGATTAGTCATCTTTGCCAGACTTTGCTTTCTTTGGAACAGGATTCAAATATACCTCAAGCATAAACCCTCACTCACACTCTTCAATAGAAACCGTTATGAGTGGATGTGAAATAGAAGACGTAGCCCAGGGATCACTGCAGTGGCTAAGCTTGTCACTAGCATACAGAAATGACCTAAGGTCTGGAAAGCACCAGCACGCTCTGGCAAAGATAACAGATGCATTCATGGAGAAAACAGAGTACCCACCTATGAAATAATTGAGGCCACATGTATGTATATGGCTTTGCCCCACAGCTACCTTACATGTGTAATGCACATACCGTTGTCATTGTGATATGTCATACACTAGAAAAATCAAAACCCACTCCACATTGACCAACGGTGTCACACACAACTGGAACACACACAGTCAGCAAGTGTGAGATTCAAACTCCTTCCTAAGTACAGTATGATACTACAGCAGTACGCATTTACATGACACACTATACACATCACTGAAATTTCACCTTTCCACAGGTATATTTGTAGGATGGTGACATCATCAGACTTGACAAAGATGAGTATACCACTTTTAAGGGGTGTGAGTATTCTCTGAAAAGGTTGCTCCTCCAAAGGGAGACACACACAGTTCGCAAGTGCAGGATTCAAACACCTACCTAACTACGTTATGATACTACAGCAGCTCACATTTACATGACACGCTATACACATTACTGGGATTTCTTTTTTCCACGGGTATATTTGTAGGATGGTGACATCATCAGACTTGACAAAGATGAGTATACCACTTTTAAGGGGTGTGAGTATTCTCCAGAACTGTTGCTCCTCCCAAGGGAGACACACACACACACACAGTTGGCAAGTGCAGGATTCAAACCCCTACCTAACTACATTATGAGACTACAGCAGTACACCTTTACATGACGCACTATACACATTATTGGAAATTCACCCTTTCCACAGGTATATTTGTAGGATGGTGACATCATCAGACTTGACAAAGATGAGTATACCACTTTTAAGGGACGTTAGTAGTCTCCAAAAACGTTGCTCTCTCCCCAGGAAGAGACAGACACGCACACACACAGTTGGCAAGTGCAGGGTTCTTAATCCAAATTAAGTACGTCTTTACACTTCAGCAAGCAATATGGAGTTACAGGGTGCAACACAGACATTACTTGCTGACAGTTTGCCCAAAGGTTTTTTCACATTTGCTAACCTCAGCAGGCTTATCATACTAGGTGTATTGTGAGTCTATTGTATGCATAGGCCATGATCATATCATATATGGGTTGATGCACCACATGCTGGCACACACAGGGTCAAACCAGTGGCTAAGCTCTATCAACCCAATACTGGACAATATAGTCAAGAGGAGTAGGGTCATACAACCACAACACCAACAGTTTCACATAGACCTACAATATAAGCACCAGCAAAACACACACATAAATACGCATTACCATACTCAGAGAATACAAATATTAATCTAAAAAAGAGAGAGTGTCCTAAGCAGATAAGCAAGTAACATGCACCTCCAAGCACACGCCAGAAAACACATAATACACCAAAGCAGTGTACCTCACAACAGGCCCTAAGGCAAAACAACATACCCAACACACTAGTAATAGGTGACTTCATAGTCAGGCACACAGATGTTCCACTCACTCAGCTGGACAAGAGGAAGGTTACTGTCATTTGTCTGTCAGGTGCTATGATCCGCCACATAACACAAGCACTTACATCACTTCAGAACAGGTACATATATGACATGTTCTTTGTACATGTCAATGTGAATGATCTGAGACATACCTCCCAGGACAACATGACAAGAGATATATAGTAGCTCTATGATCATGTAGCAGCATCTTACCTTCACCTAAATGATACTGCAATATAACAGAAAGATGATAAACTTCAACAATTGTCTGAGCTTCTGGTGGCATTCAAAGGGGATCCAGTCTGCCTGTGATGACATGATAGACAAGCCCCGTTGCTTTGCTACAGATGGTTTGCACATGTTGCCCCTATGCTTCTGAATACTGGCCAAGGCTCTTGCTGTCCCCATATTACCTTTTTTAAGCAAGACTCAAAGGTTCATAGGTAGGTACTAGGCTATCGGACCTGGGGCCTATACAAGCCCAGCCAAAAAGGTACCCTGGCTTTTGCCACCCAAGAAATTTATTTTCCTGTGCCACTGTCGAGAAGAGACACAGAAGTAATCCCTGGGGTGAATTTCCTATTTCCCATCCAATCATCAAGATTTTTCTTGAAGAGTGCTAATGAGGAGCTTTGTTTGATATAGATAGGTAGTTTATTCCAGAGTATGGGAAGTCTCTGGTACAGGAATCTATCCCTCCGGCATGTTCTGTTTATTGTGGTGACAATGTTTAGGTCCCTAGAATGTGTAGCTCAGAGGGATTGGGATTTCTTTAAGTGGAACATGTCCAATAGCTCTGGGTTTGACATAGCTTTGTATGTTAGGCAGAGATCACCTCTGAGTAGGTGATATGTAACAGAGTAAAGCTGGAGTTTTTTGAGACGGTCTTTGTAGGGCATGTGTTTGAGGCTGGTAATCCTCTTTGTGAGGTATTTCTGTGGCCTTTCCAGCTGTTGATGTCTTGTGAGGTACATACCAAAAGAGGCATTTAACTCTACAATGGATCTAATGAGTGATGAGTAGAGGGGGACAATGACCTCTTTTTTTCTGCATGAGAAACCTTTTGTGATGAGGTGTGCCATGTAGAAGGATTTCCTGACTACTGTGGTGATGTGATTATCAAAGGAGAGACTACTGTCCACCTGTGTCCCAAGGTCTCTTATCACACTTTCGGTGTTAAGTATACTACCGCCTATGTTGTAGTTCATGGGTACAGAGTTTTTACCAAAGGGGATGACAATGCACTTTTTGGCATTGAGCTTGAGGCCATGGCTTTGACACCAGGCATCTGTCTCAGTGAGGTCCTTTTGTAGGATGTCCACATCGTTAATAGTTTTGATTATGGCTCCTAGTTTGCAGTCATCTGCGAACTTCATTGGCCAAAGACCTTCTGTGTTAGCCTGTATTTCAGGGAAGTAGATACCAAACAGGACAGGACACAGGACTGAACCCTGTGGTACTCCACTTGTCACTGGTCTGAAGTCGGATTTGGAGTCTACTACTTTCACAGTGTGGGTTCTGTCAGTGAGCCAGTTGGCAAGCCATCTTGTGACATAGGGATTTATACCTAGTTTAGTGAGTTTATCTATAATTCCAGAGTGGGGGATGGTGTCGAAAGCCTTGATAAGATCTAGACAGGCTGTGCGAACCACCTTACCCTTGTCTACGGCTTTGGTGACTACTTCAAAGAAGTCTGTCATGTTTAGGAGACATGATCTGCCTTTTACAAACCCGAACTGGTTGGAGTCCAGAGTTTGGAGATTACCAATGTCTTTGTTTATAGGTTCCATGATGATACTTTCCATGGCCTTGCAGACCAGGCTCATCAGGCTAACGGGGCGCTAGTTCCCGGGGTCCATGGTGGCTCCCCCTTGTGTAGTGGGATAACCATTGATGTGCGCCATTTAGCAGGCACAAAGCCTGAGGTGAGGCTATGATTGAACATGGTACTTAGGTGTGGAGCCAGTTCGTTCTGTAGTTCATGTAGAATGCAGCCTGGGATGTTGTCTAATCCCATGGATGCTGTGTTCCTATCTTTGGAGAGTGTGGTTTTTACCTGTGCAGCCGTGATAACAGGAACTTTGCATTCTTCCAGTATAGAGACAAGCTCTTTCATGGGTGAGAGGGGGGTAAAGTTAGCACTGACCCTATCTGCCAGGATGTTGGCAATATCAGTTGGGTCTGTATATTTAGTGCCATTGTGCTGTAACTCAGAGCAGATCTGAGTGTTGCCATTGAGATTCTTGACATAGCTATAGAATGCTTTGTGGTTGTCTTTAGAATCAGTGGCAATTTTGTTTTCATAACTAGCTTTGGAGGGTTTTATCAGGGATTGCAGCTTCTTACTGAGGCTGACCAGGGAGCTCCTCCACTCATGGGATTTTACCCTCTTTTGCAACAGTTTCTTCCTTCTGTTGTACAGTTTGTTTATGGCAGGGGACCACCAGATTGGCTTCCTTTTCTTGGAGGATAGTGTCTTGGTTCTGTTTGGGATAGCACGATCCATGCATTCATGTAAGTACTTATAACGTGCAATTGTGTAGGATTCAGTAGTTGTAACTGTATTGTCCATCTGCATGGGTGTCATGAAGCTCACCACTTCTGTCTTAAGAAGCATGAAGTTGGCTTTGGAGAAATTTTTTAACATGGTTTCCTTAATGGGGGGTGGGGTCAGAATGTGGACATGTAGGGTAATTAGCTTATTGCTGGATCGGACCAATGAGGCATTGACTTCAGGTGTGGAACAGTGGTCACTCAGGAAAAAACAAACCCCGTATCCAACACAAATAACCACAAAGTGAGCTAAATGCTACTCATTGCCAGAAGTCTCAGCCTCCAAATGCACACACTTAAGGCACTTCTCAGTATGGACAATATTGATATCTGTGCAGTAACAGAAACCTAGTTCAAGGCCCCAGAGAGCACACCAGTACTACCAGGATACTACTCATCCCATACCTTCCAGCATCAGAACCTGGATCATAGCACATAGGGCGGGGATGTATCCATATTCATCAAGGATACCTACACCTCTCTCTACATCCTCTCTACAGGATATGTACCCATAGAATGTTGCACAGCAACGCTCTTCCCACTCCACAGGGGTGGGGCCACAAAAGACCCTTGGCATTCATGCTCTATGAGCCTGACAAGTCTGATCTGCAAGGCAATGGAGCCAATCATAATGGAAGTCAACAATAATGACATTGGGAACCTTCACACAGTTGAGCACACCCAGTTTGGCTTTGTCAAATGCAGATCACACCTCCTGAACTGGGTGGATTTCTTTGAGACAGTTACCCAGCCTACAGATGACTGAAAGGAGCTCCACACAGCCTACCTATACCACGCTAAGGTCTTTGACACCATTCTCCAGTCAGGTATCATAGATGAACTCACCAACCTGGGCATGAATCCATACATCACAAGATGGATTGCAAACTGGCTCACAGATAGATCCCACAAATTAAGAGTTGCTGGCTACATGTCAGACTCTACACCGGTAACAACTGGTGTCCCCCAGGGTTCAGTCCTGGGGACCCTCCTGTTTGCTATAGATTTCTCAAAAGTACATGCCAACATAGGAGGGTTGTGGTTGACTAATTTTGCTGGGAACTGTAAAGTGTTTGCCATAATAGATTCCCCAGATGACACAAATATTCTCCAGAAGGGACTCTATGAGACAGATGTGTGGTGTCAGAATCATGGCCTCAAGCTCAATGTGAAAGAATGCATAGTAATCCCTTTTGGGGAAAACAAAGTACCCACAAACTACCACATAGGTGTTACCCCCTAAAAACTGACAAGGTAATAAGGGATCTGGGGACACATGTAAATAGTCATCTTTCCTTTGACAACCATGTTGCCAAAGTGATTAGGAAATCCTATGTGGCCCACCTAATCAACAAAGAGTTTTCATCAGGATCAAAAGAGGTAGTGGTGGCCCTCTACTCTTCAATCATCAGACCCATTATTGAGTACAATGCACCATTTTGGATGTACTCGACTAAGCATATCCAGCAGCTGGAGAGACTACAGAGGTACCCCACCAAGAGGATTACTGGCCTCAAACAGTTGTGTTATGCAACACAACTGATAAAACTAAATCTGTTCTCCGTTGCGTACCGCCTACTCAGAGGCACACTCTGCCTAACATACAGAGCCATGTCCAACACATAACTGTTGAACATGCTCCATCTACGGATAACAAAATTGAGTCACACTACACACTCAAGGGATATGAACCTCATCACAAAAATGAATACAACATGCTGGTGGGATAGAGTGCCATCCCAGACACTTGCCTTACTGTGGAACAGAGTCCCAATGTACATCAGACAGAGCCCCTCGCTGACACTCTTCAACAGGAACTTTGATGAGTGGATGGGAAACAGACAATTCACACCAGGCATCACATCAGCAGCCCCACTAGAAAGGGGCTTAGGGTACTAACTATTAGAACTAGGGCTTAGGAGACTATTCAATGGGGTGGTGAAAGCTGCACAAGTTGCCTAGGCTAATATATGCCTTTGTAAAGATAGTCTACTACATACCTATGAACCTATGTGGCAGGTACATGTCTACAGATAGAAGATGTGTACTTCATTGTACAGTCATGTTGTACAGCAGGCACATGCACCACATACACTGTAATGCTTATAAATACCGGTGGCTATTATGTACAGTGGGTGAGATGTGCACCTCAAGTCTTTTGTGCCATTGGGATGTGTGCTGGGTGAGACAGTCCTGGATGGCTTCCTGTCATGATCACCCTCTTACACACATCTCTGCCCATCCATCTTTAGCTTATTATACTGTGCTCCCCCTACATATATATAGGTACATAGGTAGGTAATAGGCTATCTGCCTGAAGGCATATATTAGTATGGCCAGAGTGTGCAGCTATCACCACACATGGGGTTAGTTCCCTAGGCCTCTGTGTAGTAGAGCTGATGAAGTGATCCATGGTGTGACAGTTCAGTTTCACATACACTCATCAAAGCTCCTCTGGAAGAGTGTCAGTGAGGGACTCAGCTTAATGTACATTGGGAGCCTGTTCCAAAACAAGGGAAGTCTGTGAATTAGTAATGTATCCCTCCAACATGTTCTATTTATTGTTGTGATGATGATATCCCTAGAGCATTTGGCACAGTAAGCTTGGGTTTACTTCAGATAGAGCATGTACATCAGTTCTGCATTGGACATGGACCTGTCTGTTGGGCAGAGATCGCCTAAGTAGACAGTATGCAACAGAGTACAGATTGAGTTAACTTCAGTCATGTTGCATGGGGCAACTCTTTGAGGCCAGTAATCCTCTTGTTGAGGTACTTCAGTGGTCTTTCCAGCTGCTGAAGGTGCCTAGTCAGATTCATCACATGTGCCATGATACTCTCTGATGGGTCTGATGACTGATGAGTAGAGGGAACCTCCTTTGACCTACATGCAAAGACCTTGGCAATTTGTGGGAACACATAGCATGATTTTCTAACCACTTTGTGAATGTGTTTCTGGAAGTAGAGATGACTATCCACATGTGTCCATAGATCCCTTATTATTACCTCCATATTTAGGGTGTTGGCACCTATGTGGTATTTGTATGACTGTAGCTCGAGGCCATAATTTTGACACCACATCTGTCTGACTGAGACCATTTTTAAGGATGTCTCTGTTGTCCCAAACATCAATTATGACAACCTTTTTGCAGTCATCCACAAACTTTGCTAACCATAGCCCTCGTGTGTTTGACTGTATTTCTGAAAAGTATACACCGGACAGGGAGGGGTCCCAGGACTGAGCCATGGGGGACAGCAGTTGTTACCAGCTTACAGTCCAACAGGGAGACCACAGTTCTTACCTTGTGGGATCTATCTGTGCCCCAGTTGACAATCCATCAGATGACATACGTGTTTATGCACAGGTTGTTGATTTTGTGGATACCATGTGTGTGGGATGTTAGAAAAGGGCTTTTCAAGGTCTATGTAGGCTGTGTGGAGCTCATTTTATAGATGTATGTCCTGGGTGACTGCCTTGAAAACTGTCTAGCAGGTATAGGGACCATGATCTGCCCCTGACCAAACTAAAATGGGTAGGTTTGGGTGTTTGTAGGCTCCCAATAGCTCTGATTATGAGTTCCATAATGATGGACTCCATGGTCTTGCAAATCAGTCTTATTAGGCTTATAAGACAATAGTTCCCATGGTCTGTTGTGCACCAACACTTGTGGAGTGTGCCAAATGTTGCTGTAACCCATTCAACAGTTTCATATCCTGTACAGAGTGTGAGTCTCAACAGACTGTTCAGGTGCAGGGTCTGTTTGTTTTGGAATTCACATATGACACAGCCAGGGACATCATGTCATCCCATTGACACCATGTTTTTAGGTTTGGATAGAGCTGTTTAATCATTGTATATGTGATTTCTGGCTTTTCACAATCTCCAGGTATGGTAATGGGCCCTTTTGTCAGTGAGAGGGGGGTAAACATGTATGAACTTCTCTGACAAGATGTTGGCAATGTCAGTCATGTACATGTATTCATTTACACTTTGCACTGACTCAAAACATAAATGAGTTTACATTGATATTTATGACATAGCTAAAGAAAGCTTCATGGTTATGTATGGACTCTTTGGCAATATTTTTGCCAGAACATGGCTTGGATAATGTTAGGAGTGCTCATTGTTTCTTGATGATACCGATTGGAGATTTATTGATCTTCTTTGGATTTTCACTTTCTTTGAACAACTTAAGTACTTGTATTACATAGTTTGATTATGACAGGGGTCCAATATATTATATGAGTCTGTTTTCATATCACTGTGTGTGCAAGGCAGGATTGGTGAATAGTGACATGTGTCTGGAGTAAGAATTGCAACTGCCAGATATGTGTGGCCCACTGCTGTACTCAGACATGGCCTAAATGTGTGAGCATGCTCAGTATGACCTTTCAGTAGGTTGTTGACTGAAATTTGCTTTGTTTGTTTAAGTGTGTGAGCATGCCCACTATGGGCATATATATATATATATATATATATATATATATATATATATATATATATATATATGTGTGTGGAAATTCAAGTTGGTTTTTACTTCAGGGCTCACCTTTGTGTTGTACATTGACAGGAAGCATGCTGTACCTGCAGGGCTTCCATGAGTCAATTTGCATAGACTTATCAACATTTCTACATACAGGGGGGGCAGCTATTATTTGTACATTTCTACCCGGGGGGGGCACACCTGATTGTTACTGTGGGTGTATATAGGATGAGGGGTACACCTGACACTTATACACATTTGCTAGGCCTGCACTGCTATGTCAGGTACTCCATTTCAGTCTGTACTGTTGCCTATCATACTGGCTTGAGGCATATCACTGTACTACAGACCTTAGCTTCCAATTACATGCATATTAGTTTGTGACTTCATAGCCTACCCAATCCACATCAAACTGCCTGGCCTGCTGTTATCTGTATGCATAGGCCTGGGGGGAGGTTACTCATATCCCTCTTCAGAGGGCATGATACAGCATTTGTTTGTGTTTGCATTTGTCTACAATTGTCCTGCTGGCTGTGACTGTTAGGTATGTGACCCCTCCCAACTGGTATGTGTGAGTGACTTAAGTTGTGTCTGTGCCAGTGAAATGCTGTCATGGCTTAGTGGTTCAGTACTATGACTATAGTGCACAGTGTCCTGAGTTCGAGCCCTGTCACTGCTTTTTATTTTCCTGCTGGGCAGACCTGACTGGTTAAGGAACAGTAAAGCACGTGTGAGCGTGTTTACCCGACTTTGCTCAACTTTGCCCAACTTTGCCCAACTTTGCCCGACGTTGCCCGAAGTTGTGCTGGTTAGCGTGGTGCGCAGCTATGCCCAATTGTATTTAAATATGCTCAGTACTGGTAAAATGTGCTTAGCAGTGCATTATATTGCTTAAAATAGGGCACTCATGCCTCAGGTGGTGCTGCAGGGCTGCCTATGTCGGATGCACATAGTACACTACCTATACATGTTTGAAAACAGGTAGTGTCAAGTTAGGCATCCCTTTTACTGTATGTGAGAGTCAGAGAGAGGTGTAATTTCCAGGGTTCCTACTGAGTCAGTGTATGTGCTATGCGTTGCCTCTTTGCCAAGGCCAGGGCATACTGGGCACGCCTCCTTCTGCCTACTGGGGCAGACTCAGGTTGTTCCTCCTCTGAGTCAGGCTGTGCCTGTGCAGGCCTTGGCAATGGTGGGGGGCTGTTTGGCCCTGCCCCATGCTGTTCCTGCTGCAGCTGTTTCCACAGGATCATATTGTGTAGCATGGCACATAGCATAACAATTTGGGTATATGTAGTTGATGAGTACTGCAAGGCTCCACCAGATGTGTCCAGGCACCAGAACTGTGATTTGAGCATCCCAAACACATGCTCAATTATCTTTCTTGTTTGTGCATGTGCCTCATTATAGAGTTCTTGTTCGGGTGTGTGTGCATTTCTGATGGGTGTCATCAACCACGGCTCAAGTGTGTATCCAGCATCCCCCACTAGGTGACCATCCGTGATGTCCCCATTGGCAAATCTCTGGTACAGCTGCGTCAGATGCCAGATGTGGGAATCGTGATAGCTTCCAGGGCAGCCAGCACACACATTCATTATTATGCACTGGGCATCGCACATGACCCGGCAGTTGCTGGAGGGGAAGCCCTTGCGGTTGATGTAGACCTTACCCCACTCACCGGGTGGTGCTTTGATGCTTATGTGCGTGCAGTCTATTGCACCCACTACCTCAGGGTATTCTGCTATTTGGTGGAAAAGACGCACATTGCTGGCCAATGCCTCACGGGAATTGGGGAAATATATGTGCTTACCGGCATGTGCTGACATGGCATCCAGTAACTGGTGGAGTACCCTGGATGCTGATGCCTGTGAAATCCCCATCATATCACCAGTTGGTCTTTGGAAGGTACCTGTAGCTAGTATTCTTATGCCAACACATACCTTGGTATCCACTGGGATGGGTTCCCCTCTGTTGGTTCTGTGTGTGAGGCATGGCCGGCACAGCTCAACAATTTGCTGTAGGAGGTCTCTGTCCACCCTATAGTGCTCCACTATGTCCAGCTCATGTAGCCCCTGGTAGGTTACCCTTGGTCTGTACACTCTTCTCCGTCTCCTCACTGTGGGTTGCTCAGCAGCATTCACAACATCACCACCCTCAGCACCTTGCACATGCTGGTTTATGATAGCAATAACAGCCCCTAACATTTTGTTGGACTTAAGCTTTTTAAGCTTTCCCTGTTTGTATACTGCAGTGATGCAGAGTTCTTGGGAAAAAACAGGGAGGAATGCTGTTTGCAGAGTTTAAAGTGCTGGGCTGGGCTGGGCTAGTCTGCTGCCTGTGTAACTGGCTGATTTGATATATTTCACCTGGCAGCTCTGCTAGTTATCCTTGGTTAACTTCCTACTACTTCTTTTCCTTCCTTTTGCCTTTCTGCTTCCGCCCGGGGGGAAGCGTCACATAAACAAGCGCAAACACGTGCACACGCTGTGTGCATGTTTGCAAGGAGTTTCCTATCCTTTAACATTGTGCACCTTTGGTTTGAGGTTTTCAAATAGGACAACTGTAGGCACACCTCTTGCAATCCTGAACAACTCAAAGTAAACATAAGCCACTGTGCTCCAATTAGCTTACAGCCTGTCTAACACACCCTCTCATGATGTCACCTATATTCTACTCTACTACTCACCTACTCCTACTCTTACACTCTTGGGACATGGCTCACATGCTGGGGAAAATTGGGATTCACTATCCTTATCCTCATTTGCATAGGACTGCCTACTAATGCATGGTTACTTCTCTGACACTGAGCTCCCCCCCTTAGCAACCACCACTCAGTGGCCATGTTGTCTTCAGCCTGCCATTCACCTGCATGACAGAATAAGCTTTTTTAGTGAAAATGCCTATTTCTGGCTTTTTTTTAATTATTTTCTTGTTTTTATAAGCGCCGCATGTTTTCGCAGTGCTGCGTTATGCTTAAACATCGGAGATCAGGGAAAAAAATTAGATTTTTATATTTTTAAACATTTATAAATGTCAATGGCCTTATATTTGGCCATTGGCATGCTTCCTCAACTGTATGCATCCTTTATTTGGAGCTGTCATAGCTCCGTTTAGCTATTTGCAGAATGGTACTCCGTTACCAACGGAATACATTTCTACAGATAACACTAATCTTCCATGGACAGGTTAGTGTTTCCTGGATCACAAATTTACCTCATTTGCATAGCTTTCACCAGCATATGAGGTAATTTGCATACCATGATGCTGTCCGTGCAAGAGTAGTTTTAGCAGCTCTCGTGCATGCCCCTGCCAGCTGTTCCTGGATCGCACAGCAGACATATTGCCTGTTTGACGTCTTACACTACTCTACAACTCCGTGCAAGCTTTCGTAAATCCTGCCCCCTAGCTTTGTGAAGGGGGTTTTCTACAATGACAGGAACTGAAATGAAATTAAGGAGTAGACTGGACATAAGGAACACACTTCAGGTGTCATTGTGTCCCATCACCCCTAGATGGGACCATCTCATTTTAGGGAAACAAGCTCAGGGCTCCCATTGATTCTGCATTATGGTGACTTGTATTCATTATGCACTTTATTATGCTTTATTTTTATTCACATGCAATGGCTTGTCCGTGGAAAATTGTCTTTCATGAAAGCGGTCCTTGGTGCAAAAAAAGGTTGGAGGCCACTGTTTTAAAGGACTAGAGGGAGGAGGTCCAGGCCTTTAGCAACATGGTATGAATACAAACCATGCCCAGACATTTTAATAGGTCTGTGGACAGAGAAAAGTTTTTGATCAATGGATCATAATGACAGGGTGGGAACATAGTTGTGTATTATGGTATTTAGTTACAGATAAGCAGATGGATGCTGGATAATTTTATAGGTGGTATGAAGCTGATTATATGTTAGTTGATGGAGTTGTTCTAATCAGTTTAGGCTTTTTAGTCCTATGCAGTGGTATGTTCTGAAAGGGGTGTTCACTGCAAATATTACCAGTTTATTATATAATTGTTCAGGTTTTGGTTTTTGTGATGCCTGGAGGTTAGTAAGGATGGGTGCACCATAAAGTAGTGAGGGAAGGAGTTAAATATTGGCAAGTGTAGTTTTAGTTGTATTTTTGAGAACATTTTTGGTTCTATAAAGCACCCTTAGTTTTTTGCATTTTTATGCAATTTTGTAAATGCAGATCAAATTTAAGATTATCATCCACTAGCAACCCTAATAATTTAAATAATAAAGTGACTTCAATGGCTGCATTATTAAGGTAGAAGATTTTTGATTTTATTTTTTCATGAGAGAAAGATTTGGGGGAAAATATGTTTATTTTTTGGGAGCTGAGCATAAATTGTGAGTTACAGAACCATGTTTCAGTGTCTGCTAGAGCTTTCTCAGTAATTGTTTGGAGATGTGTCAGGTTATCTAACATGCATATGAGTGTGGAGTCATCCATGTTTTGTATTAGGGAGTCCTGCAGTGTGGATGTGTGGAGGGTGCTGGTGAAAATGTTAAAGGTGAGGGGACCAAAGATAGAGCCTTGTGGTATACAAGTGGTGGCAGGGAGGTAAGGGGAGAGAGTGGAGTGCCATTTTACTGACTGATGCCTATCAAACAAGGTTGGGCTGAGATAAAACTAGTGAGGACATTTGAAGTAGAAGTTTGATGTAACAGTGTCAAATGCTTTAGACAAGTCTAGTTATAAAGAGGAGACTAGTTTGCCATTATCTCTAGCTTTAGTGACAGTTTCTATAGAGGTAGAAGTGCAGTTATAGTACTATGAGAGGGATAGAAACCATGTTGTGTGCAGGTTAGGTGTTCTTCCTGCAGGAGATGGTCTAACAACTGTTTTTAAATACATATTTAAACAACTATTTTTAAATACATATTTAAAGAATTTTGGAGAGAGGAGATAAGAATGCTTTAAGTCTAACGTTAGTGATGTCTGTTGAATTCCTCCTTTGTGTAGAGGTATAATGTACATTTTTTTTCCAGAGAAAGGGAATATGAAATTCCTGGGCTGACCCATTTATAAGGTCTGAGACAGGATAGGCAACGCTTTTCTGTCTTAGCTCATTACAGACTGGTGACATCTGCAGGTGTTTCTTCAGTTACATCCTACTGATGCCTCTACACTTCAAATATTGCTTGCTCATATTTGCATTAATAATTTCAAAACCATGCAAAGTGTGTGTGTGTGTGTGTGTGTGTGTGTGTGTGTGTGTGTGTGTGTGTGTGTGTGTGTGTGTGTGTCTTTCGGCTTTTCCCGGTTAGGGGTCGCCACAGCGGAACTCCGGTCCGCTAATGATTGGCAGTAGATTTTTACGTACTGGCTTGCCGGGCCTAACGCACAACTTTCAATGAAGGAACACCCATTTACGCATGTCGCTACACAGAAGATGCTCTAACTGAGAATCGAACGGGCAACGTCTAACTGTGAGGTGACAATGCTACCGCAGCATCACCACCGCAGTATAAAAAAAACATGCAAAGTACAAAGTATTAAAATATTTCATCTTAAAGCTTACACAATGGCAAACACAACTGTGTGTTGCTATTTGACCTTTGTCTAGTGCAGGTAAAGAGATATTAATTCTTGTTCATGTAATATTTATTTATATGTCATGAATTTCATGTATGTCTAAATATCCCAATAAACAACTAGCACAGGTAGAACTGTTTAGCCTCATATGAAAGATCTCAGCAGGATGAACAAACTGTTGCCAACACTTTCAGTGTAACTTGAGTGGTTGCTAAGATATTGTAAGTTGTTTACAAAATATTACAAACTTAATAGTTATTATGTTTACTGTGACTTATAAAATCCAGTTTAACACCTAGAACCTAAAGAATGCTACCACTATAAAAATAGGTTGTACTGAACCATTTACACTTCTTTAGTAACCACTGTGATTCCAGAGATTTGTACATCTTTTTAAAATGAGGAAATTATTTGATTCTATCAAAACATTTAGGCTCCACTTACTGGAAGACTGGAAGTTATGGTGCAAACTACCAGAGCTCTATTGGAGGGAATGAGTTAAGCTCTTGACTTGGAAGGTCTTCTCCACCTTCAGGGTCTATTATTACAGAGTGCAAACAGTTTACATCTGGTAAAGAGCAATTAATAAGGAGAAACAAAGTGGAACAGGTTTTCTTACAGTTACTGAATTCAGACAGCAGACTAAGTAAGTGGCATATACAGTAATGCATTGGTCTAGAGAAAGGACAGTGATTAACTTAGTATGTGATCCTTAGAGTGCAAGGACTAATCTTTTGAGGGGAATATCATACCCGCTTTCCAGCACGGGGCAGGCATGTATTTGACTAGTTAAAATGAATACTCAGCAAGGCTCTGCATGTTAAACTTGCTTACAATGTACAATGATAATATTCTCAGTGAAAATGTTGACAAAGGTGGGGCTTTGGGCAGAGCTCTTGCAGTTTCGGGGTCAAGAATGGATATAGTGACCACAGGCTCTGAATGAAAGGAAAATGGAAAACTTTATTAAACTGGTATATTATACAGAAGCAATAAAGTTAATACTTATTCCTAGAGATGGAGGAACAACCACAGCGAGTCAGAACAAGAGAATATGTGCTATTGTCAGAGTAGAGAGAGGGTAAGAAAAGTTATAAATGTACAGTCAAAATAGGTTTAGCAGGAGATTTACTGACAGAGAATCACAGTAATACAGAGTATCAAGCAAATTATCAAAATATAGTGCTACCATACCTCTCAGTCTGGAAACATCAAAAATCTGTTCAAAGGTCCATGAAAAATAGGTACAAATCTGTACACTAATTAACATAAATGTGCATACATAGTTACGTAACTCCACCCACTCCGATGGAATTGTGGAATACCAACTTTCAAATGCAAATGAAGAATAGACAACCAAAATATGTCTCTAGACCCTGTAGTAAATGGTTACCATTTTTTTAGATGTGTAGCAATGATGTTCACTGGGAAGGGAGAAGATGATGAGCCTTAGGATTTTGTTTTTGGTGACTTGCAGTATGTGGGGCTTGTGGTAAAAGTAGGGCATTTAAATGGTAGGCAATATTCTAATCTTAGCAAAATAATATTATAATTTGCTAGGACCAGCAAAAGTCAATCTCCGTGGCCTACTGATCAGTGGCATAGCTAGAGTTTGTGCATTTTGGGCTATCTTTGAGTTTGTCACCCTTCCCCATTCACAAAATCATGGTCGAATGGAGCCCCATAAGCAGCCCTCCCCCATGCAGCCATTTCAATGTCCCATTACTTGGCTATTTCCCCCATTTACCTTAAATAATGTAATGTTCATACTGCTTTACGTCTACAGTGATTATTTGGAAATCATTTAAAAGTTGTATTTTACATTCTATAGCACAAACACTAATAGACATCTGCTAAACAAAGGAATATAGTCTCACATTGAAAGTAGACGTAGCATTAAAGCTTCTCTGTCCTTCAAACTCACATTCATTGAAAGAGTATTGAAACTCACATTCAAATAAAATGCAAAAGTCATCTAAATAATTACACACTAAAGATATCTGCAACTAATGAAGAGGTTGCTGCTAGCAAACAACTTTATATTTAATTGTTTCATCTACAAATAAAGTGCCTGTTGCCTTTGAAGAATAAATTGCCTATGTTACATTAAAATTGGTACTGTAAGCTAATATTGCAATAGGGAATGGATTGGAAACTGATAACAGGTTCATAGTTACTAGATGTCTCCGCCAAAGAGGGCATTATCAGGAATCCACCATCCACCATCTTTAAAAGTACAACACAGTACAGCATCAGCAATCTTCTACATACTGTGAGAGTAGAACCCACAGCCTTCTGCATCAAAAGCAAGTACACTACCTGTTGTACTACAAACACAAAAAGACTTGGCATGAAAAGCACTAAATTTCTCTCCCCCTGAAGAAATATGCAGCACAAGAAATCTGGAAAAAGCCAAAATTTATTGGGGGGGGGGGGGCAAAGGCCCAAACCCAGGGACACATTTTAAACATTGCTTGTATAATCTTAGAAAGTTGCTAGAATTAAATGTTTTGTGTTACCATGCATTTCTTGAACTATAGGAAGACTGAAACTTAAATGGTCATCATTATTTAGTGATTTCAGTTCTCACTGATTTGCCAGAAAACTACAAATTTTAAGAGGAACAGACCAAAAGTATGAGCCAAACTTTTTGTGAAACGTTGGACAGTTAAGGAACTCCTCATTCTGTGAAACTTTAAACAGATGAGAAACTCCTTGAATCATGAGTGGTGATATGGGTAGAGAACGTAGGCTCTTGCTCTTTGTACCTAAGGTACAGGGTTTGAGTCTGAGTAACCATGACTACTAGCCATACCTAACTGGGGCATTACACACACACACACACACACACACACACACACACACACACACACACACACATACACACACACCTCTCAACTGTCCAAATTTTCACAGAATGTCCACATTTTTTCCTTTCATATTTTTGGTCCATTCCTCATAAAATGTGTGGTTTTCCAGTGAATCACTAAGGATAGAAGTCACTAAATAATGGACATTTGAGTTTCAGACTTCATTTACTTCTGAAAAATGCATGTTGACTCAAAACATATTAGTCTAAAAACTTTCAAAGTTCATATGACCAATATTTAAAATCTGTCCCTTTTTTGGGCCTTTGTCCTCCCATTATTTTGCCTCTGTCCAGATTCTTGAAATGAGAGTTTGAGG
This sequence comes from Protopterus annectens, assembly GCF_019279795.1. Taxonomy (NCBI): domain Eukaryota; kingdom Metazoa; phylum Chordata; order Ceratodontiformes; family Protopteridae; genus Protopterus; species Protopterus annectens. Next base: position 778,588,649 of record NC_056745.1, on the reverse strand, counting down.
AGTATGTAATATGCTTCCTCTATAATTTCATAAGACTAAGCTTCTCTTATGTAAAATTCATGACCGTCTTTGGTTGAGAGAAAAAAAAAGAAAGAATGGAATTACTTCTCATATCAAAAGAAGCAAAATATAACCCACCTAAAAAGTTCCCAAAAGTACTTGTGCTAGATTAAATGCCCTTGCATCACCTCAGCCTGCAATTAGTTAGAGAAAAAAACTGCATTTTTCCATTTTTTTCTTTATTCTTGTAAAATGCAATTGTTTCCATATTACAACAGTGCAGGCAGTTCAAGGAAATAGCTGAAGATGATATGCCTATTGAAGTGAGACAATAGCAAAACATAGAACTGGCCAGCCATCTCAGATACTTGTCTTACAAGCAGTTAAAAGGATACCTACAGAAAAAATACACTTAGAATGCAAACAGATACACTACATGCACTCATGCACAGGTACTCATGTCAAACAAACAAGTATAATGGATGGCATTTAACCTTCGTGGCTTCAACGAACACACACCTTAGCAGTCACTGAGTACATATCTACATGAAATGTTAGAAGGGTAATGCCTTTTGATTTATAGAAAGTATTAGTTAAGGCATTTCTGGATTTCATTAATTTATTTAATAGACAGTCCCTAAGAAGAGCTGTTAATAATTGACTGTTTGTAGCATCCAGAACGTAAACACAATGCAATAGGAGCAATCCTTACAAGAAGTTAATAATCAGTTCCTAAGAGTGGAGCCATTAATAATCAGTTCCTAACAGACGTTATTAATTGACTGTTCGTAGCGCCCATTACTGTTCCTAGTTCACAAACTTCAAATTCCAGAAAGTAAACACAATGCATCATTCAGAGCCATTCCATTAATAACAGACTATTTCAATGCAGAAAGTAAAAACTCAATGCAGCACACAGAGAGGTTAATAACTGCAAATACTTTTCCTATGCAGTGTGTACATTACTCAAAATGCCTGAATAGCAGTCTTGATACAGACTGTACCATTCCTCAAAAGTAAACACAATGCAGTGCGTAAATAAAATAACTGTTCATAGTGCCCATTACTGTTCCTAGTTTACACACTTCAGTGCAGAAAGTAAACACAATGCAGCACAGCACACAGAGCCATTCCATTAACAGCTGACTATTTCAATGCAGAAAAGTAAAAACTCAATGCAGCACACAGAACTGATAATAATTGCAAAGACCATTCCTAAGCAGTGTGTACATTACTCTAAATAAAAATGAGAGGCCTGAATAGCAGTTTCAATGTAGATCATTCCTCAAATCACTGCAAAGTAAACACAATGCAATAACAAAGTAATATCTGGAGGAGCTAGGGAAGAAAGGCACAGACTGGTAAAGTTAAATTAATTAATAATGGCATTGGCTCGGCAATGAATATCTGGAGGAGCTGCTGGGGAAGAAAGGCGTGGATGGTAAAGTTAAATTAAGTAATAAGCTCATTGGCTCGACAGCTTGTGCTGATGTCATAACGCATGTCAGGAAACAGTCCAAAAAAAAAAACTTAAAATATCCCCAGGAAAATTTGAAATTAAAGGGGCCACTTGTGAATTCATGGCACCCCAATATTTTGCCCACAAAACAGGTATTTACAGAGCAATTTGGTACGGTTGAGAGGTATGCAAGTGGCCAAAAATCGGGATGCAGATTAACATAAAATCTGCATACATAATCATGTAACCTCACCCACTCCAATTAAATTGTGGGACATCAACATAAAGATCTAAATAATAATAAACAGTGGCAGACATTTGAATTTCAGACTTCATATCAGTCAGAAAATACATAATAATGCAAAATCTGTAATTCTAGCAACTAAGTTTACAGGAGCAATATTTAAAATCTGTCCCTATTTTAGGCTTTTGTCCCACCATTATTTTTGGCTTTGTCCAGATTTTTTGCTATGAGAGATTGAGAGGTATGTTAGCAAGTAATATCCCAATGAACAATGAAATACAAATGTCTCATCTGAGCACACAGCTCGAACTGACAGGGAAACAGTTCTTTTTTCTAACCTATACATTATGCCACAACTTTGCCTGCCCTTGTCATTCAAGAGTTTTAGAGTTCCCGCCAAGCCCCACTGGCTGCACCTGGCTGAGTCCCACCCCCAACTGCAAACTGCCCAGAGCCGAGTTTATTCATGCATGGAGCAGGTCTGTCCAAGAATTCAGCCTCTGAAACTGTATCATAAGTGAACAGTATGCCCGCTACTAAACTTGAGTCTTGACAAACTGTAAAGTCTGTGCTCACTTTCCCACAAAAATGCAAAACCTTCTTGTTCTACCACTGTGGCTTGTTAGTCACAACATATCCCCCCCTAGTCCTCACCTGTGCCTGACAGGAAACAACTGCATTAAAAGTACAATTTCAGCCCACAAATGTCAATAAGAAACTTTGCCAACAGCTTTCAAGACACCAAATAAAAAGACAGTGTGTTTAACCTTACCGGTCAGAGAGTTCCCAACTTCCCAACAAGAGGCTTACCTGAACGATATTTTGGATGTTTTGGTTTAGGTTTATCTCTGCTGGGTTTTTCCTTGTTCTGCTCCTTGTAACCTTCACATTTTCCCCCTTTCCTTCCCTTTACTTCTCTGACAATGCTGCCACTCACTGGCATCCTGTAATTAATTCACCTGAAACCTCACTGGCCAGGTGCCCTCACTCACACATACACTCTCACCCTGTAGCTACTTACTCCAAAGGACCTGAGAATTAGATTGATTCCTTTTCCCCTCCCTGATAATAACAGGAGATGTTCACCCTTTATAAATATTAAGTTTTTAACAAAAAGTTTGATCTCTGACAGTTGCACTCTTATTTTCTTGTCAGCTGTCATCCAGATCCAGACTCCAATATTCTTCTCAGCCATACACAAACGTGAAGCGCTTTGCAACTTACTTTATACATTTTCTGGTAATCTTATTTGCCTGACACTATCAGGTGGTCACACCCAGTTTAAAGCAAGAGTATGGACGTATGGAAAAAACCTGCCCGATGTTATCTAGCAAGGAGTATGCAGCGATGGAAATATTTCACTCTGCTTTAAAAAAGTATATTTCTGCCGCGCTTAGTGTTTAGCAGCAAAGCAATGTACCTCATGTTCAGTGAGCCCTGTGTTTAAGGCTGTCCCTTTTAATACCACTTGGAACTTGGAAGCACTCTGTCTGCCTCCAGAAAGAAGGTGCATTAAATAATAACACAAGTTTACACACACACACACACACACACACACACACACACACACGCACACACACACACACACACACACACACACACACACACACACACACACACACACACACACTATTTATCTTTCCTTGTTTGCATCTTTTTAAATAGATTAAGATCTTTATATGCATAACACATCACATTTCTAAGATGTGTTAAAATGTCTCTGAATCTGATTTCCTGAAAAGCAAGTATTGCTGTACTTCACTGCAATATTTATGCATGTATTTACTTTCTTTGGGCACTGACCTAGCAACATGTGTATGACTGCTTTCTGATTATTTCTTTAGCAAGGACTGTTACAGAAAGTGTTAAGAAACAACTCCTACTGATTTAGTGTCACCTCTGCCTGCTATGTGTACGTTGCCTGATCTATTTACTTTAGAGCTCCAGTACTTCGATAAAAGAATTGTCTAGGCAGTGCTGCCCTAGCCACAGTTTGTCAAATGTCTCAACATGATGTGTGTTGCCATCCCATGAATATAGTTATAGTTATGTGACTTAGCAGGGAAATGAATACTAAGTAGGTCATTTTCTATTCATGCCACATTGGGTGTCACCTGCCTGATGCTACTGTCACAGAATTTGCACACTGTTATAAGGAGGAGCACCCACCTCTGTGCCCATGCCTTCATGTGCTCAGTTCTTGTCCGGGTTGTCCAACCACTCCATGGTATCCTGAAGTCTGAATGGGTTCAACATCACATGTCATTTCATTCATGAAGATAAGATCAGTATTCTTAAAGTAGGCTGAGTTTGTGAGAGACCAAACATCCCCAAGTCTTCTAACAATGTTTATTGTAAGCACAGTTAAAGTAACATATAATAGTGCCATGAGTTATAAAAAAAGTTTATTCGCTCATAAAATTAAAAAGGTCAGTGCTTTCACATCTGTTTCGTCAGACCTTCTACAAGGTCTGATGAAGCAGATGTGAAAGCGCTTACCTTTTTAATTTTATGAGTGAATAAACTTTTTTTATAACTCCTGGCATAGTTTTATTCCACTGATGTTTGCTGTTACACATTCTCATTTTTATTTCCAGTGGTTTATTTATCTCAATGAGTGTATTTTTTTATTAAAATATAATAGTCCCATCCCTGTACAAACTGTAACTGCTTAGTAACAACATTGCCCATTGTGCTGAATAGCATGGATGGATCATCATGGAGCTGACTGAGAGAGAGAGAGAGAGAGATTGCCTTTCTTTTTTACTGTTAACCTTTTAATGTACTTCTTATTGATAAAGGAGTCAGACATAAAAAACTCTGTCTCTGTAACAAATTCAGCAACAATACTTCTTCTTTTGGCTTCTCACTAGAACACTGCATTTGCAGTCCATAAAGAAAAAAAAATCGTGATTTGAAGGGGCCAGTCAGGAATTCGTGGCACCCCATTATTTTAGACCTCAAAACCTGGAAATTCCAAGGAATTCAGTATGGTTGAGAGGTAAGATTTTTCTCACAATTCCCATTTTTTCTATGCAACTTGCTTCTACCCTTTTCAAAAGATCCTACTTCCAGTTGTTTTATCTCTGCTACTACATTCACTACATCTAGTATAGTTGGTTTAGACTTTGATTTCCAATTTCTAGTAATTGTTTTTTGGCAGCCAACAGAATTAAACTTAGCAAGGCCTTACTATGTCTAGGCAATTCTAATTCTGTATCATAGCTCAAAAAACTCATTTTCTTAGTTATACTAATTTGTTTACTCAATATTTCTTTTACAGTAGTCTGCAGAGAATTTTTAAAGATTGCCAACTCATTACGTTCCCAAAAAATATGTTCTGATCACCTCTTTCTTCCCCATCACACCTCCAACATTTCCAACCTACCTGAGGAAAAATTCTTTTGAGTCTGCTTGTAGTATAAAAATACCTATGCAAAGACTTTGTTGCATATTTGGGAGCCATACATAGGGTCTACTTTAGTTCAGTGAATGATCAGATGATCGAACGCTGTTAGTTCGAACACTAAGTGTCGAACTGGCAAAATAGCGAACGGCCGAAACAAGGAATTTTTTCCCAGGGAAAGAAATTGCTGTGCTGTCCGTCTGGGTTGTGCCATTTCCTCCACTGTAGTGCAATCTCGGAGTTGGTATATTTAAGTAGGGGGATGTGAGGGGAGAGGGGGTGAATCCCCCCAATTTATTTAGTGTTTAGTGTTTTTTTTTTTTTTTTTTTTGAGAACAGCGATTTTTTTCCCTGGGAAAAATTCGCTGTTCTGGTTGTTCGCTGTTTTGTGTATTCGAGATTTGGGGTCGATATAACAACGTTCGATCATCTGATCATTCATTGTTATAATATAGACCCCATACATATACTCCCTCAATTGTTTTTTTTTTTTGAGAATTCTTCATCCAGTCTCTCTTCCCAGTCCTTTCTAAACTACTGTGATTGATTCCTATAGTCATCATGCATTATTTTATATGCCCTACTAATTATCCCTTTTTAAAAGCTGCTTCTTTTCTAGATTCTACAAAAAAACTTTACCAGTGCTGATCTTTCACTTAGGACCCCCCTGTTTCTTTCTCTTTGCCTATACACTGATAGCAGTCATTGTTAGGGAAGGTAATCTTTGTCCTGCAGTCCAAATAAATTATTGGCCTCTTCCCATTCTATTACCTTTCCCTCTCTAATTATTTGCTCCCAATAACTTGGTTATTTTACCAGTTTCACCAATAAATTCCAGCCCCTTCTTGCCAATTGTCTTTATCCCTAATTGCATCTATCCCTATCAGCAGAATCTCCTTTCTTCATTCCAGTGTTGGTTTAGTTCTTAAAATACTTTCTGCTACTTTATGAATATAATATGCTGCATGGTTATTCGTATTCTCCTTAAGAATCTGCATCCAAAATCCCAGTTTCTCTTTGTTTCTTGAGCCCCCCCCCTCCGTTCCATCATCATCACCCCTTTTCACTTTGAATTATAGGTTTCTGCTTGTGCTATGTATAGGAGCCTTAACTGTGTAGCTCCAGAATACCCCTTCATATCGGGTAATCCCAAATTGCCTTGAGTAAATAACTTCATTTACAAAAAAGTAAAACAAAAAAAAATCACACGCATTAATAAGTCACAAAGTTAGTATTTAATTGCAAAAACAGTGAGATTGTGTAAAGACACCAAAGCTACATAAAATATAACCAAGATCTGTGCAAAATAAAATGCAAAGAAATGGCTTTGTTATTATATGCTTGCAACAGATTCTACTTAATCAGTCTAGCTCATTCTTTACACGAGACACCCAAACGTTAGTCTTAGAATCTTTAAACAAAATGGACAAGCAAAGAAGAACCTTAAAAAGAAAACAGTGACATTATTTTTTAATTAGTGCACTGAGTTCAATTTGTGGTAGATTCAATATAAATACCTTATCTGTGAGGAAAAAATGTCCAGCATTGTTCTTCAACTGGCACAATACACAATATCCGAAGTACAACCAGCTTCATATTTATCTCATTTTATTTTATTTTGTTCACAGTGTAAGTGAAGTGATCTGAGGCACGTTCTTAGCTATTACCTGGGTCATTAAGAAAATGCAATAATTAAAACAGACATCAGAGCATGTACATTTTTACAAGTGTAAGAATACAACAAACAGCAGAATAGAAGCATCACTAATGCACAATAACAATATAAAATACATTAGTCCTCACATTCAGGGAGTGACCCCCTAGTGACATTAGCTTCTACAAAGTAAATTTTAATGTAAAAAGATGTTAACCAATGGAAATTCCCATAGAAGTAGTAATATACCCAGCACCTGATCAAGTACATATTCATAGAGCTGAGACATTTTACAAACAGCCGATGCATTATTCAAATGTTGAAGGTTTTCAGTATGGATAGCCTGTACTGATCTAATTGCACTTAGTCTGTGCCTTAAAATTACAAAATGGTTATATGCATATGCATAAGCAGAATGTGAAGATGAATAAATGTTACAGTTTAATTCTGTGCTATATATAAACAAACAGAAGAAGTAATACATACTAAAATGTAGACTGAATTATACTAAATTATATAAGTTAAGTTAAACTATGTACACTGAAGCCTGCAGTAGGAGTGGTGTAGTTATATTAAAAGCCAAAAAAACTTGAAAGGGTCACATCACAGGACAGTTATATTGTTCCATCTCTTCTGCTGTTTACCACTCTGAGACAAGACCACAGTTTTCCAAACTATGATTGTAAGTAATAAATGTTTGTCTTACAGAACTTTTTCATGCTGTCCTTAAGAAGCAAGCCATGGGCATGTGTTTACGTTTAGAATCCCTTAACTTGGTTTTGCATATGTTAGTTCCCATAAGAATCCCTGTGTTCCAAAGAATGCCTAACTCAGGTTCTTTCTTCACCATTTGGGACAGTCAGTGTTTTATTGTCCTGAATTAATAAAACCAAGTAATTTTTTCTCTTTATATATGATATAATACACTTCACAAAATGAATGTGGCTATGCTACTGCACAAGGAAGCCTAGGTCCCCAAGCCTCAACTCCTTGAAACTCGATTCTCCAAATGTTAGCGTCTCTATTGAGAAGCATTTTCAGGGAATCGTGCAGGCACTAAGTGCCACTTCCCATTGATTGCCCACTTTTCTCTTATACTGAGACCATGGAGTTGATTATTTCATTTGGGGGGAGTGTTTGGAGGGTGCAGCTCTCCAAATTGTAGGGTGCAAAAAGCTTGTCCCCCTGCAAAAACACTGAAACCAGCATTTTCAGGGAGATTTTTCAAGGAGTTGTGGTCATTGATTTAGTGCTTCTATGAATTGCCAGTAATCCACTCATAGTGGAAGCACTGAACTCATGTATTGCACTGGATACTTCCATATGTATACACATATAAACTATGCAATGTGTGCAAGTTTGCCTGTGCAGAAAACTACAAAGCATATACATGACCGAATGTATATATATCTGAATGCAATAGTGTAGTTCTTTGTTTCTTATTTAATGCTACTGGCATAAAAACAGAAATATAAGATACAAATGAGGTTAACATCATTAATATTTAAGTTTCTGTAGCTGAGTTTTTGTGTACTGGTGTGGTTAGATAAATGTTATGGAGTAGAGATATCTAACACATAAATAAGCAGAAATAAAAACCGATATTGTATAACATCATTTGTTAGGAGTATAGGAACAATACTAAACAAGTAATCACAAGGATCCTAAGATGGCTACCCATGTGCACCTTTAAGTAAGACAAGCAGGCATGGTTAAAGGTCTGACCATCCCTTTTCAAGCACTTAATAGCGCTCCCTTCCCTGATCAGGCAGAGCTGGACATGACAACCCTGGTGTATATTTGTGCCTGCCAATCCAATCATCAAGTCTAGCTTCAAAGGTAGTCAAAGTGGTACTTTGTTTGCACTCCAGTGGTAACTTATTCCTTCGGCATCTAATTTTGTTTAATGTAGGGAAAGTAAAAAAAAAAAAAACAACAGCAAAATAGGTTTCAATCCAGACCCCTGAAAATCCTGAGAAATATCATTGCTGGCAGTACCCCTGGTGGTAATACACCCCCATTTTGCAACTCCTTGTTTCTTGTTATCCAGTTTTCTGCCATCTTACCATCTTAAATCTTCAAAGGAGTGACTAATTCCTAACTTACGAAATAACATAATTTAGTGGCACATAAAATAAAATGCCTTTGCCAAATCCATAAATACATGGAAAATAACGATTTTGTTTTCAAGGTCAGACTTGCATTTTGCAATTTTGCATTTTCATAAAACTATTTCAGATTTTGTAGACATGCTTCATCATCTGAAGTACCATGTTTGGTTAAGCCAAATAGAAAAAAAAAATAGTTCCTATCAGCTAACAAAGAAAGCAGGCATCTTTCAAATGTTTTCCTATAATAAATAAGCAGGTGAAGGGCCTAGAGTTTTGGACTACTTATTTAAAGATTTAAAGTTGCAGAGAGCTTGATGGCATTCTACAGGTACAACATTATTTTCAGGACTTGTACTATGTAAAAGGCCCAAACAGTGACTGATGTAAAGCTAATAAAAATACCTGGCAAATATCAGGCCTCATGTTCCATGTAAGTTTCACCCTCTGAATTATGTCTCTACTGATCACAGGAGCATTTCCAGATATTTCAAATTTCAATGTATGAATTGCATTATTCACATGAGAAAAGAAATGTTGAAATATAGCATTAATCACTTTCTATTGGTAATAGATTGGAAGTTGAAGTGTTATTAGATATAATAGGCCTTACAAATAGTTTAATTTTCCTACAGTTATTAACAGGTATATAGAATATCTCATTACCTTTAATGTTGTTAAGATTCAGTTCCCCTTCAGATTTTAGCTAATCTAAAGACGCATTTAATCTGTGTATAATCATATTTAATTGTGTCTAAAAATAGATGGAAACTTTTTAAATATGTGGTGAATGTGTCTTTTTTTTACTATGTAGCCTCATTAAAGTAAAGTTCTATCACTGTATCAAAGTGTAGAATTCATATAGAACATCGTTTCATATTCTGCAAAACCATCCAAGAAGCTTCCTTATTAGTAGACTGAAGCTGCTGCTTCCATTCAGTATGAATAAGATAGTTATTAGTGGCTACATAATCTGCTTTAGCATAGTCTCTAAAGGAGCTGATATTTGAATATGTATTCATAGCAGTGAAGTCAGATCATAATGAGGTATGATCAGAATTTCCCAAAGAAGTAAACATAATTTTGCATACTGTACAAAGTGGTGACACTACACCAAATCATTTTTTTTAATCTCTTGGAGAAACCTTTCAAAAAAGTTACAAACTGGCATATTATCAAAACATTAGTTTTCAAAAAATTATTCTTGCTAGAACGTGTCTGGTTAATCCCTGGATAATAAAGATCTCCCAAGATTAGAGCTAAACTTTTTAGTATGTACTTAAAAAATATATTTTTAAAACCAGAAATGGGTGCATGCATTGCTATATGTTAGCCTGTAAAGGGCTAAGATCCTATGTTTGCATATAAAGCATATGCTAAACATTTTACTTAATAATGTTTCAGATCTTTCAAAGGTATAAATGAAAATGGATTTCAGACAAGTTTTTACACACACACACACACACACACACACATAGAACCCCCACTACCAGCTTTATCATTTCACTATATATTGTTAAAGTGAAACTTGAGAAACATCCTGGAACTCTGTAATTACTATTCATAATATTACAATATAACAAGATATAATAATTCAAGTTCCTTGGCAAAATGAATGCATAAGCCACATAGTCTTTTCAAATGCTATTTACTGTTTACTTCACTAGCTAGTATGAATGCACTTTCTGTAAAGATTCTGTAAACAGTATGCCTTTTCTCTGTTGACACTATTCAGCTCTTGTAACTCGAATAAAGATGGTCAATGCAGAAATATTCATCATAGTTGATAAATGTCTTCCTAGCTTAAGAAAAAAGGGATAGTTTCATGGGGCCAATAAGTTATAAGTCAACAGCTGAAAGTAAAAAGTCAAAGAACAGCTTCAGCAATACCTATTCTAAACTGCTAACTTCCAATACTGTTTGAACTATAATGTAACCTAGAGCTTTAGTCACAAATCATAATTCCATTTCACATTTACTCTAATGTGCTAAACTGCTGTATTTAATGGCATGAGCAACACAATTCTCAACTAGGACACTTCCTTCTTTTCTCCCACCTACTCAGTCCTTCTGTTTCTCTTTCCATTCTGGTTAACTGACTTCACTCTATACTCCTTCCCTTCCCCTCTGCAGCCCTCCTACACTGTAATTATACACTAAATTCCATTCTTTTTATATCCTGTGAACTCTGTATTGTAAAGTCAAACGTTGCTTACACATATGATGGGCTAAATGTTAAAATTATGTTACCATGTGTAGGCTGTCGATTAGCTTTCGTATTGTTACGTCTGAACTGTATGACTACAACTTGTTGATTGCTAGAGCTTCATTAACTTACTGTTAAATTGCTATGTCTGGTTGCTTTTTGTAGCCCTAGACTGAGTCTGAAAAGTTCCATGGGGTATTAGTGTTTGAATATGGTTAACGAAGAAAAAAAAAAAATAAAACTAAGTAGATACCTGAATAAAGCTACCTTCAACAAGTGAGAGCATATCATCTTTTTGGCAAGATAAATGTTTCTAAAGTACAACATGTTTATACATCTGAACCAGCAGACACTGAAGATTTGGACAAAGGCTTTTGAAAAATAAAGACATCTAACCAAAAATTAGAATAGCATTTACATACCAATGTCATAACCTCTCCAACTTTCAATGTGATTGTGGGACACTACCACATACAAACAAGAGTTTAAAAAGTTTAAAAATACTGAAGTGACAAAATGACAGAATATAACCAGAATAATCATGTTTCTTTCAGATTTTTACTAGTCATATACAGGGATTCATGAAGGACCCAGCCACTCGCATAAAGTGTAACAGCAAAAAGGCCTTATTTCCATCATGTGGTTAATTCCAATTCAAAAGCATGTCAACAGCAATGAGGAAAGACCTCATTATCAGCTAATTTGCATGTCTCTGAATCACTGTTAACTACTGAGAGACATGATTGGCACTTTCTTGTGGCAGTAAACAGTGGTGGCAGCATTACGTTAGCATAGGCACCATCCCCGTCAGTCACTCTCCCACACAAAACCTGTAAAACACAGACAGACTGACTGACCACATACCCCATACCTATCACTGTTGTCAGAATGTTCTTGATGTTGCCTTGTTGTTGATTACATTCAGTCCATAATGGCAGATGTGTGAGCTTCGCACTTCATATCTTTTGGTAAATGCATGCTAGTGCAAAATTTGTCATTTATTGATTGATTGATTGATTGATTGACTGATTGATTGTACAAATGAGTACATTCGCATACACATACACACCCAACTTATTTCTTCACTAAATCCCCTAACTCCCGAGGCAGACACACGTTCACACATTCAGACATGTATCCTCTGACACTACCTTACCTCTAAATACCCAGCACTTATCTCTTCTGTAATGGATCAAAATGACCTTTTGGGTTGGCTGTGTAAATTCCTGGCCATGAACAGTTCCAGGGAGAGCACATGGATGAATAACATATGCTCCTTCCTCAGGCTACCTCATTATCATGCTGCATGGCTTCGGAGATAGCCCAATGCAGAGCTGCATGTCTTCATGCAAAAGCTCTGCTATAGGATTTTCTAAGAATTTGAAAAAGTTACAGCGAGCTGGACACCCCATGGTAACTTTCATGAATTTGGCCCATAGTCAAAGCTTAAACTGGTACAAAAACAAAATATAGATTTGAGTGTCTTCTCAATAAAGCTGCAGCTCACATTAGAGTCTGTTCCAAATATATGAGGTATACTAGGCTGTTGCTAATATGAAATAAAATATTCTTAACTTTATCTAATTTATCTGTAACATGCATTACAGTGAATATAAAGACTTGTGTATATGTGTGTGTGCATGTGTGTATGTGTGTGCGTGTACATCCATATACGTGCACACATATGTGTGTGTGTGTGTGTGTGTGTGTGTGTGTGTGTGTGTGTGTGTGTGTGTGTGTGTGTGTGTATGTGTGTGTGCGCATGTGTGTGTGTGTGTGTGCCTCTCTCTCTCTCTGCAAAAGATTCATGCTTTAATAGATTATGAACTACTTTTCTGTGTAATTGTGTAGGGTGAGGGAACTGCCATTCAGCAGATCAGTGTAGAACAAGCTAGCAACACTCAGAAAACACTCAGGTCTGTAAGTATAGTGTATTTCAGTAACAGTGGATGAAACAAAAACATGCTATTCTTCAAATAATTAAAATCCTGATTGTGCTTTTTCCCATTCAGATAAGATCAGCAACATCACTAGTTAGCTACTTTTAGCAATGACCATAGGTGATGCAGAACATGTTCAACATATCAGAAAGGGTTTGGCAGACTGTAAAGGGCAAGGATAACTATTAAGACTAGCACATGTCAGGTGGATATGGCAGAGGTCTCTTACTCGGGCCCCAGGCTACATGATGGCAAGATTAGACAAAGCTATTTGGGCATGGCCCACCCCTACTACCAAGAAACAGGTGAGAACAATCTTAGGGACAGAGGGGTACTGTAGGAAGTTTGTTCCCCAGTATAGTGCAATAGTAAATCTCCTTACAGATCTTACCAAAGAAAAGAGATTGGATAAGGTGGTCTGGACTCCAGCCTGTGATCAGAACTTTGAATGCTCAAAAAGGGTCTGAGTGGAGTCCCCTATATTGGCTAGTTCTGACAGTCAATAATTTGTTGTGCAAATAGATCCTTCAATGTATAGGATGGGGCTGTACTTTGTCAGGATTCCACAAATAGAGAAGAGCACATTGATGTGTGCTTTGAGCCACAGACTTCAACTCATACAGTCCTAGACAATGAGTTTCTCAGCATAGTCTGGGCTCTGCAAAAGCTACAGCCCTACCTGTATGCCAGAAAGTTCACCATGTTTACAGGCCACAAACCTTTGAAGTAGTTACACAGGGCAAGAGAGTAGAATGGAAAGGTTCTTAGGTACAGTGTAGTTTAATTAAGGTCTTATCTCTATACTCAGTCTTCCACAGCTTACTGAGAGGCGATCCTCAGATCCAGCTCTGATGGATCTCTTGCAAATCTGCAAAACAAGCAGAACCAGATACACTAGATCCAAAGATCTGAATTTTGTCTGTAAGATAAACAGAAGATGCTGGAGGGAGCAATATGTAACTCAAAGGATCCCTGCACTACGGAATAAGCTCCTCATCTACATGTAGCACAGTTTATCCCTGACCCTATTCAAAAGAAACCTTGATCAGTGGATGAGAAATTGCAAAATCACCCCCGGTCTGGCCCCCATGTCTCTGATGGACAGAGGTCAACAGTAAGTAAATTAATCCCCAACTAACATAGCCCCCATGTAACCCTTAGCTACCTCTTTGCTAAGATTCCCCATCATATAGGTGTCCAAGGAACTCTGGGACAAACTGGATTGGGTTGCATGGCTAGGCTTGTAAAGACCTTGTTGATCATTCTTCTGGTATAAACCTATGAACCTATGAACTTGACTATCCAGCACAGCAATAATACTATAAATGTTAGGCAGAGATAGTCTGTCCAGAAAGTGTTTGGGGTAGTGCACCAGGAAAATACACCCTAGTCTCAAGCTCTTTTTCTTGAGGGATGCATCCTGAAGACTTGTTTGAGGTTCATGTCATACCTCTCAACCTGGAAACATCAAAAATCTGGACATAGGCCCATGAAAAATAGGTACAAATCTGTACACTAATTAACATAAAATCTGCATACATAACTATGTAACCCCACCCACTCCAATGGAATTGTGGGATACCAACTTTCAAACACAAACTGAAGAATAGACAACCAAAATATGGCCCCAGACCCTGTAAATGGTAACCATTTTTTGAAATGTGTAGCAATGATGTTCACTGGGAAGGGAGAAGATGACGTACCTTAGGATTTTGTTTTTGGTGACTTGCAGTATGTGGGTTTGTGGTAAAAGTAAAGCATTTAAATGGTAGGCAGTATTCTAATCTTAGTAAAAGAATATTATAGTTTGCTAGGACCAGCAAAACTCAGTCTCCATGGCCTACTGATCAGTGGCTTAACTAGAGTTTGTGCTGCCCAGGACTGTCTTTAAGTTTGCCGCCCTTCCCCATTCACAAAATCATGGTCGAATAGGGCCCCATAAACAGCCGGCCCATCTGCAGCCATTCCAATCTTCCATTACTTGGCTATTTTGCCCCATTTACCATAAACACTGTAATGTACTACCTCTTCTATAGCCATTTAAGTAACTACTAATAACTCATTGTATATAGCTATAAAAACTGCCACCAATGCCATAGATGATGCTTCTTAGTCTAGATTTCTTAATTGTTTAATTATCAGTACTATGTAAGTACTTACAAATTCACTCAATGTAGTTTATATACAATTATGTTTTAATTTACAACTGTTTAGTTATATTTTGTACTCTACTATGTTCTTTATTACATGGAGCTTTTCTCCCCGGGCCTCCACTGAAAAAGGACACATGTCCAGCTGGACTTTCCCAGTAAACACATGTAAAATAATAATAATAATGTACATACCGCTTTACTTCTACAGTGATTATTTGGATTTCATTTACAACTTTTATTGTACATTTTATAGCACAAACACTAATAGACATCTGCTAAACAAAGCAATACAGTCTCACATTGAAAATAGACTTAGCATTAGCACATCTCTGCCCTTGAAACTCACATTCATTGAAACAATACTAAAATCCACATTAAAGAAAATGCAAAAGTCATCTAAATAATTCCACATTAAAGATACCTGTAACTAATGAAGATATTGCTGCTAGCAAACAACTTTATATTTCATTGTTTCATCTACAAATAAAGTGTATGTTGCCCTTGAAGAATACATTAGTTATATTACATTAAAATAGCACTGTAAGCTAATAATATTGCAATAGGGAATGGATTGCAAACTGATAACAGGTTTAAAGTTACTACGTATCTCCACCAAAGAGAACATTATTAAGGCTGCAGCATCCACCCTCTTTAAAAGTACAACACAGTACAGTATCAGCAATCTTCTACATATTGTGAGAGAAGAACCCACAGCCTTCTACATCAAAAGCAAGTATACTTCCTGTTGTACTACTAAAACAAATAGAGTTAGCATAAGCAGCACTAAATCTCTCTCTCCCCCTGAAGAATTATGTAGCACAAGAAATCTGGAAAAAGTTCAAATTTATTGGGGGGGGGGGCAAAGGCCCCAAACCAGGGACACATTTTAAACATTGTGTGCATAATCTTAAAAAGTTCCTAGAATAAAATGTTTTGTGTTACCATGCATTTCTTGAAATATAGGAAAACTGAAACTTAAACAATCATCATTATTTAGTGAATTCTGTTCTCACTGGTTTCCCAGAAAACCAAAAATTTTAAGAGGAACAGACCAAAAGTATGAGCCAAACATTCTGTGAAACTTTGGACAGTTAAGAAACTCCTCATTCTGTGAAACTTTGGGCATTTGATAAACTCCTTGAATCATGAGTGATGATATGGGTAGAGAACTTAGGCTCTTGCTCTTTGTACCTAAGGTACAGGGTTTGAGTAACCCTAACTACTAGCCATATCTAACTGGGGCATTAAACACACACACACACACACACACACACACACACACACACACACACACACACACACACACACACACACACACACACACACACTCACACACACACTCACACTATATACATATGCTTATCTCTCAACTGTCCAGATTTTCACAGAATATCCTGATTTTTTCCTCTCATATTTCTGGTCCATTCCTCATAAAATTTGTGTTTTTATGGTGACTCACTAAGGATAGAAGTCACTAAATAATGGATATTTGAGTTTCAGACTTCATTTCCTTCTGAAAAATGCATGTTGACACAAAACATATTGGTCTAAAAACTTTCAGAGTTCATATGATCAATATTTAAAATCTGTCCCTTTTTTGGGCCTTTGTCCTCCCATTATTTTGGCTCTGTCCAGATTCTTGAAATGAAAGGTTGAGGAGCATGTTATATGCTTCATGTATAATTTCATAAGACTAAGCTTCTCTTATGTAAAATTCATGACCGTCTTAGGTTGACAGAAAAATAAATGAAAGAATGGAACTACTTCTCATATCAAAAGAATCAAAATATAACCCACCTAAAAAGTTCCCAAAAGTACTTGTGCAAGACTAAATGCCTTTGCATCATCTTAGCCTGCAATAAGTTAGAGAAAAAAAATGCAGTTTTCCGGTTTTTTTTCTTTACTCTTGTAAAATGCAATTGTTTTCTATATTACAACAGTGCAGGCAGTTCAAGGAAATAGCCGAAGATGATATGCCTATTGAAGTGAGACAATAGCAAAACACAGAATTGGATATCCATCTCAGATACTTGTCTTACAAGCAGTTAAAAGGATGCCTACATAAAATACACTTAGAATGCAAACAGATATACTACATGCACTCATGCACAGGTACTCATGTCAAACAAACAAGTATAATGAATGGCATTTAACCTTCGTGGCTCCAACGAACACACACCTTAGCAGTCACTGAGTAGATATCTACATGAAATGTTAGAAGGGTAATGCCTTTTGATTTATCGAAAGCATTAGTTAAGTCATTTCTGGATTTCATTAATTTATTTAATAGACAGTTCCTAAGAAGAGCTGTTAATAAATGACTCTTTGTAGCATCCAGAAAGTAAACACAATGCAATAGTAGCAATCCCTATGAGATATTAATAATCAGTTCCTAACAGCCATTAATAATTGACTGTTCATAGCACCCACTACTGTTCCTAGTTCACACACTTCAAATTGCAGAAAGTAAACATAATGCAACACGCAGAGCCATTCCATTAATAACAGACTATTTCAATGCAGAAGGTAAAAACTCAATGCAGCACACAGAGCTGTTAATAATTGCAAAGACCGTTCCTATGCAGTGTGCACATTACTCAAAATAAAAATGACAGGCCTAAATAGCAGTCCCAATATAGACCATTCCTCAAATCACTGCAAAGTAAACACAATGCAATAACAAAATGATACCTGGAGGAGCTAGGGAAGAAAGGCACGAACCGATAAAGTTAATTAATAATGGCATTGGCTCGGCAATGAATACCTGGAGGAGCTGCTGGGGAAGAAAGGCGCGGATGGTAAAGTTAAATTAAGTAATAATCTTAATCTCATTGGCTCAACAACTTGTGCTGATGTCATCGCGCATGTCAGAAAACAGTAAAAAAAAAACTTTAAAAAAAAACCTGGGAAAATCGGAAATTAAAGGGGCCACTCGTGAATTCGTGGCACGCTCAATATTTTGCCCTCAAAACAGGTATTTACGAAGGAATTTGGTATGGTTGAGAGGTATGAGCACTATACTGATACACAGATAAGCACAATATAAAGCCATTTAGTAAACATTCACTGAATTAACTATGTCAAAAGAAAATTATATTTACGAAAACATCAGCAAGTGAAATTACATATATACATGTTAAAGGTCGCAGACTTAGCATTCATAAAGCTTGTTCAATAAGAATACTATTGATACAAATATAGCACACTACACAATCTTAGAGCAAATAGAAAATAAATACCATATGACACATGCCTGCCCTGTGAAGAAAGATGGTGACTGAATAGATGTTGAGAGCAAAGTGATGAGAGATTTAGCAGTACATTCCTCTATAGTGACCCTCCCACCCTCAGGTCAATTATTACAGAGATCAATCAGTTTACAGCCTGTAAAGAGTAACCAAGCTTAAAACTAAAGGTAACTTTACTTTTGTGATCAGTAGTGTACTTACATACAAAACACCACAAAACCAACTCTTGACAGCACATAAACACTACCAGAACCAAACAGAAACACTGCAGCAAAGCCTAAAATAACTAACCCAGCACTCGTATATAAACCAACCAACATTACGTACACATAGCACACAAACTAGAAACAACAATTGCTTTACATAGTGGTGTTCCACCTTCTTATATTTACTAATGCCACAGTCACACAACCACAATCAAACTGAATCCATTGCAACAGTGCTAAATCTACATCTATTATAATAAACTGACTGATCTCTGTAATAACTGACCTGTATTTGCTATTCAGTCAGGCAACCTGGGGTTCACTTTATCAATTAACAGACATGAATCCCCCACTGTTTGTTCTTTTACAGTCACACTGTACTCCTTGTACTTTCAGGTAGGTTTCCACTCCTCTGCAATTTATAATGCAGACTGAGGAAACGTGACAGATTGTATCAGTGCACACACAGAAAAATATTACTCTACTAGTAAACAACTCACTGCCTTGATGTTTTGTTGGCTGACTGCCCTCTTAGTTCTGTATTTAGTCTTGTGATATTCTTTTTACAACCCCCAAATGTAACTAGTACCTGATGGTTATTGTAGTTGAGAAGTCATGATGAAATCATCCAAAAATGAGACATGTAAGACAGACAGTCACAAATGGAATATGTGTCTAACTATTGCAGTCTAAGTGTATATATATATATATATATATATATATATATATATATATATATATATATATATATATATATAAAACTGGAACTTCTGCTCAGGCTCAATGCCTTAAAATCATAATACACTTCTTAGGTTTTATTGCTAAAGACAGTAAATTTCAGTTATGCTTTCCACATTTTATTTCAGCTTGTCTCCTACAAATGAGTACATTTAATAAAAATGACAGTGGAAAGAGAAGAAACATCATATATTTGGCTCCTGCAGCATCCAAATCTGAAGATAAGGGAAAACAGGAAAGTACGGATTTCCTCAATAACTGATGTCAGTGTAAACACTGACCATCTAACTTTAAAAACGGATTTATTTAGTTTTCTTTTATTTTAACAAAAATTACCGAAAATGTGAGCTGTCTCTGCACTTGATGAGTTAAAAAGATAATTTGTAGACTGGTAGTAATAAATTGATAAACGCTATCTGTATCTCATCTTTTTCCTAGAGGCTACATCTGAAAGAATCATTTCATTACCTTATATTTTCTGCTACCGAATAATAGGAGGGTTTTTAATTTCATCATACTGTAGCATACTGTGGCTGTGGCAGGGCAAGATGATATGAACGTTCTTCAGTTGCTAAAAAATCTGACTATCATTAATATCAAATGACTCCAGATTCTTAAGGAATCTTTCTGGCATTCAACATTCATATGTTCTTATGAACTAATTTAAATAAAAACTTAGGTAGATTATTGAGCAGTCTTCCTATAGTTCATGTGTCTAGCATTAAGGAAATAAATTAATTACATGTGAATATTAAATGAATGAAGAAAGTCTGTTTTAATAAAATTTAAAAAAAAAATCAGACTGCAGCATGGAGCTCTCAAAACAGCTGTTACTCTGAGCAGTGCACCAACCATGTTCATATACACTGAATTATTCATTATTTATAACTTGACTGCCATGCAGATCTGCAAGTCTGAACTACCACAATCCCATTGTTATTATCCTCTATGCGTCATCACCCAAAAAAAAGAAATAATATTCCACTGAGTGATTAAACTCTATAAAGAGCCTCATTCCCAAATTACTAGGATAGGAAACTTTTGCTTTTAGCTTTTGAATGGTGTGTTTGTATAAAAAAAGTAAAATGCAACAATTTTCTTTTTTACTGGGTTCAAGCTTAAAACACTATGCTTTCTGTTAAAGAAAATTCATTCATCCTCTGAGACTTGCTTTATTATATTCAGGGCCATGAGGAGGCAGAGCCTTACCTGAAAAACATTGGGTATAAGGTAGAGAATCAGTCCTGACTGGTGTGCCAGTTTATTGCAGAGTACAAAATATAACAAAAGACAACATTCAGGGCCAATACTTTATATTTTTATCAGTCATTTAACAGTTGCAAGATGCATACTTTTCAAGTTTAATGTTCCCATTAAGGAATAATGAAATTAAAAATATGTATACCAGTACGTATAGCAAAATGGTAAGCATCCTCGCACAGCAACCAGCAGAGAGGGAGACACCAATAACTCTGCAATGGCGGCTACAAGAGAAGGTCTGAGATAATGTACTTCATTATACTCTCTCCATAAGTCTCAAACTAGACCATCCTGGGATTCAATTAACTCCATGTAGACTTCTCGCCTCTTCTTCTTCTTCTTCTTGATGCACACATCAAGGATTGCTTGCTGCAATCTGTAGTATAGTGTGCAACTGCTATGAGCTGGGTAGTCTTAAAAGTAAAAAAGGTATTTTTTAAGGAGTTGGTAGTCTTAAAAGTAAAGCTAAAAGAATAGAGTCCAATAATTGTATCAATGCATTGTATGTCACATATGAAGTTACTAATGTAACCCATTTTTTCCCTCACCCCAACCCTTCTCTTTTTTTTTTAGTTGATTTTTTTTTTCTTTATTTAGTTTTTCCCCACAGCACAGCAGGGTAAGTCTGTCCCACAGGATCCTCCTGCCCCCACTCCAATGGCTATAGTACTGCTGCCCAGCAAATTTGGGATGCAACCTAGCAACACCCCCTCTATTGCCCCTGCACTACCTGGGCCTTCAGGTAGTTCTACCCTGCAGGATGGGCCAGTGGTTCCCTCTTTGAGCAGTGGCCGAGGTGTTGATTTTATCATCTGTGCTGAGCTGCCAGGGTTGGTGTGTAGGACTAAGCTCTGCACTGTTGGTGCATGCATACGTTTGATAGAGTGCCTGCTCTCCATCCTTCTACAAAATACCAGATGGAGGCATAGACGTCAGGCACTGCAGCCATTGGCAACAAAAAACAAATTTATATAAAAAAATAATAATAATAATAAAAAAAGTGAAGATAACGGGGGGGGGTCAATATTATAAAAACACAACAAAAAGAGCTCTCACCATGTAGACAAAGCAGTTAAATCGCTTATAGTAACATAGTTATTAAACCAGTGGACAAGGGAGGGGGAATAGTTATTTTGAATTTGTCTGATTATGTAACTGGTATGATGGCATTGCTGAACACTGATGATTATATCGTTTTAAATGGTAATGAAGTAAATAACATTATTCAAAATGTAAAAGCAAGTGTATATGATATGCATTTAAATAATCAGATTTCTTTAGAAGTTTTGCAATCTTTTCATGTTATGTATCCTAAAATTCCTTTTATTTATGGTACTCCCAAAATACATACCCCCCCCCATGCAACCTATTGTTTCTGCATCAGGTTGGATTACTGAGCCTCTATCTAAATATGTAGAATCACAATTGAAAAATGCTCTAAGTCATTCGGCTACCATTATAAAAGATACACCTGATTTCTTAGAGCAATTATATTTCTGGTCTAATGAACATGACATTTCTAGTTGTTATGTTGTTACTTTGGACGTGGATAGTCTTTTCACATCTATTCCAAATGATGTTGGAATTGATTATTTAAGAGAATATATTACATCTTTGTCCATATTTAATTCTACTGAAATAGAGGATATTTGTGCTCTGATAGACTTAATTTGGAATAATAATGTTTTTTTATTTCAACATGGGATGTATAAACAATGCAAAGGGGTAGCCATGGGTACGCCCATGGCTAACAGTTATGCAAATTTAGTTGTTAATAACTGGGAAATTAAATATGTATTAGATAGTGCAAACAATAAAGTCAATAATAGTATTTTATTTTATAAAAGATTTGTTGATGATCTTTTTCTTACTTGGGATGCATCATTTCTAGTTTTTGAAGAATGCATTAATTATTTACATTCTAGTAGCACATTTTAAGGTTCAAATGTAATATTAATTGTACAAATATAGAATTTCCTGATATAAAATATTTAAACAATCAGATGGGACAGTTGGTACTACTCTACCTGTGAAGAAAAACACCTAACTTCACAGAGCTAGTATTCACCCTCCACATATATTTACAAATATATTTAAAAATCAAACTAAATGTGCTATTCGGTTAAACATTAATAAAGATCTAATGGATACACAATTACATGCTATTACTGTAGATTTCTTAGATAGGGGGTATACAGAAAATATGGTAACTAAATTAACTAAAGATTTAAAGCAAGAAATTGATAGTAACAACATATATCCTATTTTTTCAGGGATTCATGCCCAACAGTATAAGAATAGTTCTCAATCTAGAAGAGCTATAAATAAAACTAGCACTTTTAGATGCATCCTGTCATATGATGTAAATACTAACAAGATACAGAATATTATTAAGAAACATTGGAAGATGATAAAACATGTACCAGCCTTCAAGGATATATCTTTGGAACATCTAACCTTTCGGTACAAAAATCAAACTAATTTGAAACATAAGTTATGCTATAAGGAACAGTATCAATATATGAATAATACATCAAGTAAAAAAGGCACACAAAATGCTATAATTGCCTTTTTTGTAAATATATTTATACAGGCACCAGTTTTATTCATCCAGTAACATCAAAAACAGATATAATATATATGGCTAGATGCTTTCAATGTATTGCATTCTATATAGGCAAGAGTAATAGGAAATTAAAGAACAGAATATGTGAACATATCTCAGAGATTAGAAGAAAGTTAGAAACTAATGCACTATATAGACATATAAAAAGTACAGATGATACACACACATTTAATTTCCTAGTTCTACAAAACATTAAAACATCTATCAAAGGGGGTGATTTATCTAACTACACAGAATTGTCAGAGAATAAATTGATATTACGCTTTAAGGCTTACCAATATCCAGGATTAAATTATTATTTTAGCTTAAAACCACTTTTGAAGGATATAAGTAATAAATTAAATTAATTTTATGTTTTTACATTGGTTATATTTCTATATGAAATATTGTTTTTATATGGCATATACCTTTAACTGTATTTAATGGAAGTCACATGACATGAACTGACTCTATTTAAACCATGTTTGAATTTGTGTGCAGTTTTCTGCCTGAAGAAGCCTTGAGAGGTGAAAGTATTTTTTACTAGAGCATTGTAACAAATTAAGTTCCTATAGAACATCGTGGTGCTTGTGTCACAATTTTTTACATAAGGGGTCTATATTATAACAGCGAACTCTTAAAATAGTGAATGTTGTATAATCGACCCTTAAAAATCAAAACAGTAAAATGCAGAACACACGGAATAGCGATTTTTTTCCTACAGAAAAAAATCGCTGCTCAGCAAAAAACAAAAATAAAAAAAAAAAGAAAACACAAACACAAAATAAAGTGGGGGGCTTTGCCCCACACCCCCCTACTTAAATATAGCAACTCCGAGATCACACCACAGTGGCGGAAATGGCAAAGTCCTGAAAATGGCCCAGTGATTTTTTTTTTCCATGGGAAAAAAAATCGCTGTTCCGTGTGTTTGGGATTTCGCAGTTTCGATTTAAAATGGTCACTCAAACAGCATTCGCTATTTTAAGTGCTCACTGATATAATATGGAACAAATAAGGGTTGGGGTGAGTGAAAAAAGGGATAACATTAGTAACTTCAGGTGTATATTAAAAACACGAACGTTTACTTACCCGAACACCTAAACGCTGACACATATTCCACGAACCGCAAATACACCGAATGCCCTAAACTGCGAAATTCAAAAACTCGCAGTGTCATAGCTGTCCCATCCCACCATCCGCTACATACTACCTACACAAACAAACTAAATAAACCACATACATACACTAACCAAAACCCTACTTCTAACCCTAAACTAAACCCTATTTCTCACCCTACACTAAATCTTGCATATACCAACATGTATGCACTTAACCCACACCCTAACCCTAAGGTCAGTAACTATCGCACACTTACCTTACGGAGCTATACCGCAGAAGGGCCAAACATGATTCGACGTTTTGGATTTCTTGCTTCAGGACGATCAATGTTTTTGCAGTTCGATAAAGACATGTCAGCGTTTAGGTATTCGGGTAAGTAAACGTTCATGTTTTTAATATAGATCCGTAACGTCATATGTGACATACCAAGCACTGATAGAATTATTTGACTCTGTTCTTTTACCTTTACTTTTAAGACTACAAACTCCTAACATATTTATTTATTTATTACTTTTAAGACTACCCAGTTCATAACAGATGCACATTATAGTACAGATTGCATCAAGCAATCCTTCATGTGTGCATATATTGCACATATGCATGTCCACACTATACTGATTACAGTTTACAACAGGCCATTTGTGCCACTGATATAGACGTCTGAAGTTGCATTGCAATAATGATGAAAATGTAACAGTATTGTATATTTGGGAAGTGTGGTTTTTGAACCCACAACCTCTGACTACTCCCTAATACTGTACTGTTATTTTGTCCTACAGACTAATGCATGCATAGTTTCCTTTTACAGTTGAAAGATGCATGCTCACTGTTATTTGAGAATATGGAACTGTTGCTTTGTTCTACAGACTAAAGCATGCATACTTTCTTTTACAGTTGAGATATGCATGCTCAATTTGATACAACTATATTAAATACCAAAAAAGCTGTCTTTAACTTTTAATGCTACAATAACAGTACTGTTCTGATGCATATATACCACATGCTTCTCTCATCCTTGCCAGTCTCGAGGCATGGATCCTCACATTCAAAGCTCTCTCTGTAGCAGCTAAAGAAAAATAAAAACAGAACAGAAAAGAGCAAAATACCATTATAAATACCAGTCTTGACTATATTCAGCTTTTAACTCTTACAAGTAGTTACTATAATTGATACTTACACATCTGTGGGATGTCCTGTGTCCTAAAATCCCTGATCCAATGTCTGAAGACTGTCAACATTGATCACAAGTGCGGGGGATACCTGTAGCACTAGCCACAGCTCTGGCAACACTATTCCATGCTTCAGATTTGTATTCTAAGCCTGAATAGTCTCTTTGCAGTAACCAGGGCTCATGATGCTTAACTAGGAGTCCAACACACACTTTGGTTTCCTGGATACCCCACCTCTGAGCTCGGAAGCCTGCTCCCTCACCACGAACACCTGCCATGCCTACTAGAGATCAAGTCCAATGTAGAATGAGGTTTTCCTACCAATTGCATTTTTTGATGTTTTGCTGCCAATTCCAGTTATTGCACGTTTGCTGCAAGTGCGCATAGTGTTTGAAAATGGTGTGCAATGCTTATCATTGAGAACACATGGTGCTCGGGAATGCTGAGCAACATTGGCTAGCAATGCAATTTCAGGTTTATTGGATGTACACGTCTTTGCGTATGTATTTTAGTTAAATGTACAATGATCAGTTAAACACCACAAATGCAGATAAATTAAGCAATAAGTTAACTATGCACCATGTGCATCAGGCACCAAGGTTTTGTCACCCTGAATCCAAATCATAGAAAACAGGAATATGGCACAATCATCATCATTTGAACAGGGTGCTGTGTGGTGGTCATTATAGAAAGAAGTTACAAAGGGATGTTACGCATTAGGGTTCCTGAATTTACAACCCTTACAACAGCATTGACTATAAAGTTGTGACATTTGGATGCTGTCAACTCCCTACATATCTAAGGCTAATATAAGTCACAGGTACAATAAACAGTTCTCCAACACAAATGCAGATATAGTAAGCACTAAGTTAGCTATGCACCCTGAGCATCAGACTCAGATTTTGTATCCATGAATCAGAAAGAACACAGGGATATGGCACAGTTATCATCATTTGCACAGGGTGTTGGGGGGGCAGGAAGCCTAGACCGATACAAAATGTCAGCAAGTGTGTGTAAGAAGGCAGACAGTTGGACAAAATAACAAATGGACAGATACAGAAAATTAATAACTGTTGTGTATGTGTCTATAGGGGTCCTCCAGGTGAAATTGGTGTGTGAGTATATGCATGAACACAGCCAAGCTGAGTGCTAGGTCTACATCTTGTTCTGTTTGACAGGTGTGAACCGTGCATGGTAGAGGTGGCATTTCATGGTTGCTGTCCCCTATCATGAGAACTGGCTCTGCCAGGAGTTGCAATGGCATGTCCAGAGCCATGGTCAGATGCAGAGCTGCTACCTGAATATGACTGATGTCTGCTGGATAAGCTCCCTTCATGGGGCCACCCAAGGACCACAACCAACTTATTGACAGAGCAGTGGAAGTACTGCCACTATGGGAGCATGAACGGACATGGCCACATTAGCTGACAGCAGATGATGTGGCTAACTTACACCCACAAGGATGTTGTTCCCCTCCCAGCAGACATTCCATCACAGACACTGCTCATGACACATATGTGACTGGCTCCATTGTGTTCCCACTCACAGCACTGGATGAATGAGACATGGAAATGAGGGGTGTCTGTGACTGACTGAGTGGTGTCTGTTATGGAATGGGCAGTGTCTGTAATGGAATGTTTGCTGGGAGGGGAACAGCATCCTTGTGGACAAAGGTCAGCCAATTCATCTGCTTTCAGTCAATACCACCATGTCCGATCACTCTCATATAGTGACAGTAGTTTCAGTGCTCCATCAGTGATTATGCTCTCCACACACAGATGTGGCAGGCCATGGGGTTCATGGTTGTGGGTGTCCTCATGAATGCAGCTAGTCCAGCAGACATCCATCATATTCAAGTAGCAGCACTGCATCTGACCATGGTCCTGGAAGTCAATATGCCAATGCAACTCCTGTCAGAGCCAGATCTTCTGGTTGGGGATGCCTTTGATGACTTTAGTGGTGACTTTAATATCAACTGGAAAAGCTGTACTGCTGAACAGCCTTCTACTCATATTAACCTGCATGGTTTCACTCAAACCATTAGCTCCCTCACAAGGACCAATAAACTCAATAACATTGACAGCACCCTAGACTGGATTCTGATAAACAGACATCACCAAACATACAAAGTAGGGACCCTCCCTGAGAAAATAAGCGACCATGCACTCACCTTCATAATCAGATTTAAGACTGACATCCCTAGCCCAATCACCTATAGGACAATAAGGGGAAACAAAAAATTTAACCCTGACATCTTCCAAACTGAACTTAAAGCATGCAATTGGTCACCCCTCAAAATCCTATCTCTAGAGGAAGCAGTAATCTACTTTATTACTAAATTCTTAGGTATTCTAGACTACCATGCACCAAAAAGGACCATTAGAACTAGGAATAAACCAGCCCCCTGGCTCTCAAAAACAACCAAACAAAAAATGCTCCTCAGAAATAAAGTCTGGGCCAAGTGGTGTACTACTAAAAGCCCAGAGGATCACTTAAAATTTAGGCAGCTAAGAAATGATACAAAAAAAGCCATTCTGTCAGACAAAAGAAACTATTACATTCAACTCCAACAAACCCAGCAAAACAAATCACAAAAGTTCTAGGCAGGGATTAACAGACTTTTACACCCAGGTCAGTCTGTCACACCCACCCCATTAGGTTCTGACCATGATAGTCCAAAGCAAATTGCCAACACCTTTAACACATTCTTTACTGAGACCATTCAGTCTCTTGCCAATCAACCAACTCCTGACAGCTCATCTCTGACTTTCTCTACTGCTAGCTAACCTCCCTCATTTCATCTCAATCCTGTCCCTACATACCTTGTCTGTACCCTTATTCTGAAACTCAAACCTACCACCCCCACAGCTGATCCCCTACCTGCAGAATATCTGCAAAAAGCTGCAAAAGCCATAGCCTACCCCATCTCCATCCTGATTAACAGAACTATCTCTGAGGGGACTATCCCATCTATTTGGAAGATCTCACATATTATCCCCCTGCATAAAGGTGGAAACTCCAAGGAACTATCCAACTATAGACCTATTGCTATACTATCTCCACTGGCAGAAATCATATCGAAATGCATTCATAGACAACTGTTAAACCACCTAATAGATAACTTATTAGTTAACTCCCAACATGGCTTTAGGCCATTTCGCAGCACCATGATTGCCCTTTTATCCTTCTCTGATTGTATTAACAAAAATCGCAATAACAACACTATATCCTCAGCCCTCTTTATTGATCTCTCTAAAGCCTTCAATATGGTTAACCACCAACTTCTCATAAACATACTCAAAAACCTATCAATAGATGCACTGGCTATATACAATGGTTTCAATCCTATTTAAACAATAGGCAACAGGCTGTTCTGTGGGAGAACAACTTATCTACCATCTCCCCATTATGCTCGGTGTCCCCCAAGGCTCTATATTAGGACTTCTCCTATTTTCTATTTTTATCAATGACCTACATTCTGCAATTCCTCAAGCTACCTCAACACAATATGCAGATGACTCCACATTAATATGTTCAGCCACCTCTCCATCAGACCTTCAGTCCCTCACCCAAAATGTGTTTAACACAGTCTAGAAATGGTTACTACACTATTGCCTCATCTTGAACCCCCAAAAACTAAACTCCTACTATTTACTCTCACCCGTAGGGTTTCCCCACTTAACTTTACTGTTACATCAAACAACGGTAACATCATATCTCCTGACTCAACTACAAAACTACTAGGGGCACTAATTGATAATAACCTTAACTTTGATTCTCACATTAACAGTACCATAAAAACAGTCAACAAAAAACTAGGCTCCCTCTATAGAATCAAATCCTTTCTCACCCCACTAGCAAGGGCTACTATTGCCTACACCCACTTAATCTCCACCCACCTCTACACCTCCCCTATATATACTAACCTCTCAAAAAACAACTTGAACAAGCTGGCTGTCTCCTACAATAATATTGCCAGATTTGCAACAGGCTCTATATTCAGAACCCATCACTGTACTAATTATGAACAACTAAGATGGCTAGAATTGCCAAATTTACTTCTGTTTAACCAATTAACAGTTTCCTACAAAATCCTGTATCAGCCTACTAATACTCCAGTTCTTACCAACCTTATCACCCCCTGCAACAACCTTAAGACCTTACGCTCATCTAATAAAATGTTAGTACAAATAGGCAAAACCAATAATTTGGCTGGTGACTCTTTGTTCTCTAATACCATGGGTAAAACCTGGAACTCTTTCCCCAGTGACCTGACCTCCCTTTCCTCACTAACACAATTTAAAAGCAAGCTGACAACCTACCTTAAATCCCATTGGTTATGTCCCTGTGTGAACCCAGACTTTACACCTTTTTTTTCACAAAGACACCCAGCACATCAACTGTATATACTAATCACCTATTGAAAAGCATAAAGAAAATGAGCCTTATATATTATTAAAATGTCTTCATCAATATCTCCCTATAACTAACAAATGCTATAAGTAATACGATTCTGTAAGCAGACATGTTTTGAAGTGAAAATATTTGCTTATATATTTAATGTACCCACAACTGTAAAATCTGTCATGTATGAAATTGCTTAAATATGTATTGTACCTGTATCTGTTGAAAACTGTTATTTTATATAAATTTTACTGTGTTTTTGAGGAGCTTTTCTCCCTGGGCTTCTGCTGAAAATGGACATATATCCAGCTGGACTAGCCAGGTCAACAAATGTAAAATAAAAATAAAAAAAATAAAAATGAACTGCCACCATCACCATGCACAGATCACACCTGTCTGACAGACCAAGATGTAGAGTGAGCACAGGGCTTGGCTGTGGTCATGCACACACTCATACAACTATTTCACCTGGAGATCCCCTATGTATATACACACTGCAGTTACTCATTTAGTCTCAGTGGCCATTTGTTGTTTTATACATCTGTCTGCCTTCTCTTTCTTACTCACACACACTCATTGACCTTGTGTGGCATCCTAGGCTTCCTTCCCCCAACAACATCCTCTGCAAGTGATAATAACTGTGCCATATCTGTGTTTTCTTTCTTTTGGATTCAAGGACACAAATGCCTTCTGTCTGATGTTCATGGTGCATAGGCAACGTATTGCTTAGTATATCTGCATTTGTGTTGTTGAAGTGGTCATTGTACCTTGAACTTATATTCTCCTTAAAAAGTTCAACAGTTTATAGCATCAAAATATCACAACCTTATAATGATTTCACCTGTGAAGGTTGTAAAGTAAGAAACTGCAATGTATATCATTAATTTCTAACTTCTGTCTTTAAGGATTTTCCAGTATAAACATATGGTTCTCATTATAAGTCACACCATCATATTCAGATATTAGGATTGTATGACAGCACTGTAGTAACCTGATCAGAACATTAAAACAATATAATGATCACTTTTGCATTACCCTCACCAGACACATGCAGTAGCTGGATAGACCACAGGTCTTTCCCATCAACATAACACAGACGATACAAACCATGACATGATGCATGTGGATAAATTAAAAACCATGTCACTGTAATCTGTGTTTTATACAATGAGGTCATATCTGCCTGGCCTCCAGCTCACTGTTTGACCAAGGCCTGTTGGGATTACTGCAGATCTCAAACTATCATATAGCTGATGGCATTAGCAGAGTCTGCTGAGGGCAGAATAAGTGTCTCACATGCTGGTGTAAAAGGCTTTCAGTACTGTCAAGCAAAAGATAACAGGCAGACACATAGCTGACTACAGTGAGAATAGAACCTCTACTTATCTAAGTACAAAGACTACAAAACACAGCCAGCACTTTACACAAGTGCTACGTCTCAAGTCAAACTTGGAGTGTGTCAGACAACAGTTTATATCTGATGACATCAGCAGTGTCTGTTAAAGACTGAATAAGTGTCCCACATGCTGGTGTAAAAGGCTTTCAGTAATGTCAAGCAACAGCTAACAGGTG
The DNA here is from genome assembly GCF_019279795.1 of Protopterus annectens. Lineage (NCBI taxonomy): Eukaryota > Metazoa > Chordata > Ceratodontiformes > Protopteridae > Protopterus > Protopterus annectens. The sequence goes on along the minus strand of NC_056745.1, from coordinate 778,557,158 downwards.
CATGCACACAAGCACACAAACACACACACACACACACACATACACACACACACACACACACACACACACAAACACACAGTTGACTGCAATGAGAATAGAACACCTACCTATCTAGGTGCACAGACTGCAGAACACAGTATTTAATGCGAGTGCCATGGCACAAGTCTGGATTGCAGGTGAACTTATAGTAGATGACGTTATCAGACCATGTGGGAGAGAATAGGTTGGGAGGGCTGCATGAAATGGATTTGTAGGCTTGTGAAAGTATCAAAATACTGGTAAGTCCTGTCTTTGAAGAAGTAGATGTAGGATACTACATCTACTCTGTTGACTACACACACACACACATACACACACACACACACACACACACACACACACACACACACACACACACTTGACTGCAGTGAGAATAGAACCCCCTACCTATCTAGGTACACAGACTACAGAACACAGTATTTAATGCAAGCACCACAGCACAAATCTGATATTTACAGGAGTGCAGGTAAACTTATAGTAGATGACATCAGCAGGCCATGTGGGAGACAATAGGTTGGGAGGACTGTATAAAATGGATGTGTAGGCTTGTGCAAGTATCAAAATACTGGCAATCCATGTCCTTGGAGAAGTAACTGTAGGATACCAATTCTATTCTGCTGACTAGAACCACACACACACACACACACACACACACACACACACACACACACACACACACACACACACACACACACACACACACACACACACACACACACACACACACACACACACACAGTCGACTACAGTGAGAACTGTACCAGTGCCTATCACAGGCTACAGAACACAGTACTTAAAGCAATCACCACAACACAAGTCTGATTTATACAAGAGTGCAGGTCCACTTATAGTAGATGACATTAGCAGGCTATGTAGGGCACAACAGTTTGGGAAGCCTGCCTAGGCACAGAGCTTCAAAGCATTATGTGACGCTAGTAGTCTAATAGCACTAATAGCACTAGGCTGTTTAGAAGCCTAGCTGTGTAGCAATGCAAATACCCTTATTGAGCATACCTGGATGTTTGAGTTTAGCAGAGCGAAGTTGTGGCACCACCAACTGGACCTGTCAATGATGGAGCACATAATAATACATATTGCACTTTGTAGTATGGTTGATATATGTGTGGAAAAAGTACTGAGACCTCAGTGTTGTAGCACTTGGTGGTGGTGGGAACAACACATGAATTTATTGTAAATATATCATGTATAGTTAGATTGGGCCCTTGTAGCTTTATGTCAGACAAAAGAAATAGAGAATAAACACCAATAATGAAGCATGATATATACAATCCCATAGTGCAGAGAGTGAGCAGCTGGTTTGTGTGAGTGAACAAAGTGTACATGCATGAGCGATACACCTGTTTGCACACAGGTAAGCAGTACGCAAACACAAGCCACATTGCAAACATCTGATAGTTGCATCTGTACTCCAAGCCTAGTTTTTGTGATGCCCACAAGCATTAGTTGAATATATCTGGTTTATAGTTGTGGCTGTCTGCTTCCTAGTTGGTCTGGTTTGTCCTGTTCCTGTAATGTGGTGCTTCATGCAAACTAAATGAGCACAGCCAAACCTATAATGTATTTGTTGTCTGGGAAAAGTAATAGTAATAAGAAGTTCAAAAAAAAGAAATATGTGAAATGAGGAAAACCAATGTACGACATACACAGTAGAATATGATAGTACATTTGAGATATTTCTACATAGCTCAAGATTTGAAATTTCACAACAATGCATCTTCAAAAAAACAGATGGATGCCTTATTCCTTTTTGCCAGAGAAACAGCTTTGCAACAAAGGACTGAAGTCATTCTTCACACAACCAACTGCAACAGAATATACACTGCTATCAAACCATCTGCTGTTATTTGTACATTTAATTATCATTATTATATTTGGACATAGTGCACTTACTAAGGATACAACCTGCTATGATTATGCTTGCAAATATACAGCTGTAACTTACATTTCTGTGTTTCTTGGTAATTCAACACTTATCTGACCAGTAGTGTGAGACATGCTGCGAATAAGCCATTCAATATCTTTGGCCTTAAATTGTGTGAGGATATTAACTGGGGAAGTAATATATGCAGTTGCCAACAACTGAAGGCCAGGTTGGATGGCACACACAATCATATACTGTTCTTTTGGGGATAGCATAGGTGAGTTACTGTTATGGTGCAAACAAGGCTAAACTGCACTTTTGGGGGGAAACAAAGCTCAGTTACTCTTATGTCACAAAAAAGCATAGCCTGTTCTTTTGGTGGGAATGCAAAGGTGAGTTACTGCTATGGCACAAACAAGGATATGGTGCTATTGTTGCTCTCCTTGCTCTGCATCTTGTCGTAATTTGATCTTGGGAAGGGTTGTGAAGTCATAAATTGCAATGTGTATCATTACTTTCTAACATTTCTGTTTAATTATTTACCAGTACAAAGGTATGGTGCTAAACCGAGGGCATGCACTGATCATCAGTACTTTTTGAGAGAAATGACTGTATGAATCTTTGATGCCCATGGCCTAAGACTTACTAATAGGAACATATACATAAAATCATTTCTCTGCTGCCATGTGTTAAGGTAGTTCCTGTAGAAATTAAACTATATTTATTTGATTACTGTACCATGTTAATAAATATAAGAATATGCCATAATATTATTAAAGAATCTACTCTAGGTTCAGGACTTACCTTGCAAATGCAGCAGTTGACACAGTTATAGTTCAGTGCTGACTGTCTGATGCAAGCAGCACACAGCCAATACTTGGGGCATCAGTTTACTATATGTGTGTGAGAAGAAGAAAGGTATTAGGCACCTAGGTGGTTAGTGAATGTGCAATGCATTGTCTTGTAGCCAAAGCAAGGGCATACTGAGCACACCTATGTCTGCCTCCAGACACAGCAGCTGGTGGTTCCCCTCTCTGACTCTTCCTCTGACTGTGGCTATGGTGACCTAGGCATTAGTGGGGGGATGTGTGTCCCTTCCCCTTGCTGATCCTGCTGCAGCTATTTCTTCAGGATCAGATTGTGTAGCATAGCACATACTGTGTACATTTGTGTACATTAGCATTGATTATACTGCAGGGCTCCACCAGATGTATCTAGGCACTGGAAACATGACTTCAGCAGCCCAATCACATGCTCTATGATGTTTCTGGTTTGAGCATGTGCCTCATTATGGCATTCTTCCAAGGCTGTTTCTACATTTCTGATGGGTGTCATCGTTCCAGTGCATAGTCAGCATCCACTAGTAAATGGCCTTGTGGGATGTCCCCCTAGCAAACATCTGGTTCAGCTGTGATGTGTGCCAGATATGGGAGTTGTGATTACTGCCAGAGTTGCCAGCACACACATTTAAGAAATTCCCTGGGCATTACACACAACTTGGCAGTGGTAGCCAGCACACACATTCAAGATAATTCCCTAGGCATTACACACAACTTGGCAGTTGATAGAGTGGTGTCCCTTGTGATTAATGTAGAGTCTACCCTGCTCACCAGGTGATGCCTTAATGTGTACATGAGTGCAATCTATGGCATCCAGTACTTCAGGGTAGTGTGCAACTCAGTAGAAATGTGCATATTGCTGTCCCTCTCCTCAGAACTACGATGAAAACATGTGTGGTCAGTGGCATGTATGAGAATAGCGTCCAGGATTTGGAGAAGGATCCTGGATACTGATGCCTGTGACACACCCATCATGTCCGCAGTTGTTCTTTGAAAGGAACCTGTAGCTAACATTCTAAGGGCTACATATACCTTAGTTTTCACTGGGATTGCTTCCCCTTGGTTGGGTCTGGCTCTGAGTTGAGGGAGGCAGAGCTCACAAAGTTCTTGTAATGTGTGTCTGTCCACCATGTAGTGCTCTACAATCTCCAGGTCATGTAGCATCTGAAAAGTTACCCTGGGCCTGAACAGTCTTCTCCTTCCAGGCCTAGGTCTATTGTCACCAGCACCAGCAGCATTCATTTCAGCAACTAGCACATACATATGGAGCAAAGCTGCAGCAGCCCCTAGCATTGTGTCCCTTTAAAATTTCTTTGTCTCTACTCCAATGGTGTTAAAGTATTTAGGAAAAAAACAGAATGGAGGCTACATGGATGCTTTATAGCTTGTTGAATAGCTCTACCATGCTGAAAATCATCCACTTATCCTGTAATTAGCACCTATGAAACACACCTGTTGCTTAACTGAGTGTGCTAACTCCTTTGCTGCTCATTAGTGTGCGATGCACACCTCCATGCCAATGCATGGACCTCCATGTACCTATGAGTAAATAAGGTAAAAACAGGCAATATTGTTATTACTTTCCTCCATTCCCATGATATCATGCAAACATGGAACACAAAAACCGATTTAAAGTTTGTACAATCTGTATTAGAACCTAAGACCATCAGTACTCCAGCCCTACACATACACGTGCTGCCAGAGGAATGTCAAGCATAAAGAAACCTGCCACTCATTTCTCCATTTCCTGTGATTGCACTAAGTGCCATATCACTGAAACAATGACACAAATAATTAAAAAATAACTTAAAGCAGACAGAGATGACACATTTTAACAAAAAATAGAGGATGAAACAGAACTTGTGAATTGTGCGCTGCTTACATGCACTTTCACCCTTCACAAACCTACATGTACACCTCTGTAAGTGTAACCTGACACCCCCTGATGTCATCATTCACTGTTGCCATGCATTGAAAACAAACACTGTGGAAGTGCCTACACGAAGTGAACATCCCTACATGGTTACAATTTTTTGTGATTCAGCAATTCTAATGAGCTTTGACCTCATTTGCATCTTCATCATGTTGACAATCCTGGATCTACATGGTTGGTAACCGTGTAGGCTGGGAAACTGAAGGGGAGTCCAATGTTGTAAATACAAAGCAGAGTATTACTTTGCTATATATCTGCACAGAGGAATACAGTTTTTGTTAATATTTGACTGTATTCTATCAGCTACATACTGCATATGCTTACTTGACAGTATGAATAGTCTATTTCATGGGGTTTACACTTTTAGCTGTCTACATCAGTTACAAGTATATTCTTCATTTGAGGGTGGGGGAGCAAAGCTAAATTTATGTCATAGCACTTAAAAAGGATTGTTGCTATTGTTACTCTACTTTTGTAGCATCCACCCTGTCTAATAATGTAATAATGTGTCTGCTGTTACATTTTAAGATCAGTTCTGTACAAATCTGGTAACGTTTACTTGCATTTGTTTCCATGTAGACTCCTTTCCATGGCTGTATTCAAAATGTTTTCAAACACATGGGCAACACAAGCACAGAGTCTACACTACTGCTTTACAGCTTGTTGAAACACTCTTCTGTGTTTGCTTCATTAGTATACAATTTATCTACTTATGCTGTAATGTGCATGCCACAGAATCTAGCATGTTTGCAGGTGAGTGTGTCACTACATGAAGTTTATTGAATCTAAAACTTTTTGTAGCTGTGTGCACATAGTGGTGTGATGCACACATGGTGAAAAATGATCATGTAGGCTTTACTGAATCCCACCCCCCCCATGTTTTACCAGATCTGGATTATGGCCCTCAAGAACCTGGAGCTGAAATTTATGATGGGCTTGCGTGTAAGTGGGCTTGTGTGTATGCGTGCGTGTGTGTGTGTGTGTGTGTGTGTGTGTGTGTGTGTGTGTGTGTGTGTGTGTGTGTGTGTGTGTGTGCCTATCTGTTTGCCTATCTGTGCACCCTCATTGTAAAGGTTATTGTATTTGTGCCCATATTCTTTTTAAGACTTAGACATGGCAATTTTTAAGGTCTTATCTGGGTAATGAATAAAATGAAAAACAAAGAGCATGAATCCAACAGGTGTAGGAACTAGGTAAAAGGAAGTGATGAAATTTCCAAGTTTAGTTTTGAAGAAGTTCATTGTTATCGGATGAAAGCATTTACCTTTTATAAATTTTCTAATAAAAAGCATTCATCTTACAGATGCTTTGCTGGCTGTCACTTTTTGGAAAATTGCCATGTTGTGCAGTCCTTTTTATTTATTTATTTATTTACATTTGTTGACCGGGAGTGTCCGACTGGACGTAGGTCCATTTTCAGCGGAGGCCCGGGGAGAAAAGCTCCACAGTTAAAATAAACAGACAGTAGTTACATTGGATTACATAGCGATTAACAATTTGATTAACATAGCAATTAATTACAAACATGTTTACAGATGAAGAACATAGTACATCAGTAGACAACTAGAATCTTTATCTGCAAAGTACATAACAGACATTAACAAATGTTGCAATAAGAAGTTTCTGCTGTATAACAAGTACTAGGCTTATGAGCATCTGAGCTTGCTATAATCAAGATAGTTAGTGGGGTGGAAAGAAAGGTAGTGGTTGGATGGGGTAGGTGATATTAGAGTGGGAGTTGCAAGGGCATAGCCAGCATGTTTTTAGGTGCGCTTTTAGTAAAGATTTGAAGTGGGTGCATGATGGTACGGAGATAATTGTGGGTGGGAGGGAGTTCCATAATTTGGCTTTGGCGCAAGAGAATAGTGCTTCACCAGCAGAGTTATTGGCTTTAGTGATCTGCAAGTGATTTTTGTTGCTGGCTCTTAGTGGTCTGGTGGTGCGATAGGGTTGGAGTAGATTCTGGAGGGATGGGACATTTAGTGGATGGTTTACTAGTTTGTGGGCGAGTGAGAGTTGATACCATTGAAAGAGGTACGGGAGTTCAAGCCAGCCCAGTTCAGCAAGTGAGAGACAGTGGTGACTACGGTAGAATGCCCCTGTGACAAATTTGGTGATTTTATTGTTGCGGGTCTCTAGCTTGTTTAGATCGCATTGCCTTAGGTTAGTATATATTGGAGAGGCATAAAGTAGGGTGGAGATATGGTGGGAATTTGCTACTGAAATATTTGTTGCTTTGGTGAGAATTTGCTTATTTCTGTATAACACTCCTAGTTTTTTGTAGACTTTTTTTATGGTCATGGATATGTGAATGTCAAATTTTAGTTTATTGTCTATTTCCACTCCTAGCAATTTGGTCTGTTCAGTTGGGTATATAGTGGTGTTGTCTTTTGCTGTGATATTAAAGTGAGAGTTGTTTTGAGTATGTTTGGTGGGTTGGAAGATGAGTAGTTTAGTTTTGTTTGGGTTGAGTATTAATTGGGCATCGGATAACCAAGTTTCAACAGAGGAAAAGGCTTCCTATGTGACTTTTTGCAGTTTGGGTAGGGACTGGGCTGAGCAGATGATGGTTGAGTCATCTGCATATTGTATAAGTGTGCCATGTTTGGTGGCAGAGGCTAGATTATTGGCGAAAACAGAGAAGAGTAGGGGTCCAATGATGGATCCTTGGGGAACCCCTATGGAGACAGGTAGTTGGGAAGATATGTCATTCTGCCATACAATGGATTGTTGGCAGTCAGACAACCAGTTGGTGACTGATTGAGAGAAGGATAGGTTACTGAGGACAGAGATAAGTTGTTTGTGTGGGACCATGTCAAATGATTTAGATAGGTCTAGGAAAGTAGCAGAGGAGAGATAGCCATTGTTTTTATGCTGAAGGATATTGTTAGTAAAGGAGAGTAAGGCAGTGGTGGTGCTATGGTTTGGTTGGAAACCATGCTGAGTATTGGAAAGGAGGTTGTTAGTAAGGAGGTAGTCTGAGACTTGAGAGTGTATGATTCTCTCTAGTATTTTGGAGACTGGAGAGAGAATAGCTATGGGGCAGTAATTGGTTAGCTCTGTGGAGGGGCCTCCTTTGTGGAGGAGAATTATATGTGATACTTTCCACAGTGTGGGAACATAACTTTCTGACAGAGATCGGTTAATCAAGATGGATACTGGGTAGGCCAGAGCATCAGCTGCAATTTGTAGGTATTCACTTGGGAGGTTGTCTGCTGTTAATTTGGTGGGCTTAAGTTTAGTTAAGAGTTTTTTTATGTTGGAGGTAGGTACAGGAGAAAAAGAGAAGGTAGTGGGGAGATTACTAATTGAAGGTGTGGGTTGGAGGGGAGGGGGGTTATGCTGTTTAGCTAGTGATAGTATGGTTTGTGTGAAGTGTGTGTTGAATGAGGTAGCAATATTTTCAGAGGAGTGAGGGATGTTAGGAGGAGGGGTACTGACTTTACCTGGGTGGAGGATGGAGTTTATGGAGGAACAGAATTGTTTGGGGCTGTGTTGGGAGGAGTCTAGGGCAGACTGGTAGCATTGGAATTTGTCCGGTTTTATTAGCTTTTTGACTCTATTGTGTAGTTCTAGGAATTTCTGTCCAGTTGAGCAGGTTTTGGTTTTGCGCCAGTGCTCCCAGGCTCTATCCCTGTTTTTCATTTCTGACTTAGTGGTTTTCTGTAGCCATGGGGGGGGGGTTGTGCTTTGGTTCTGGAAAGTCTTATGGGGGCATGGTAATTAAGGATGCTCAGGAAGGTAGTATTAAAAAAATTCAACTGCGTCATCAAGACTGAGGTACATTAGAGGATGCCAGTTACATTCTTTGAGGGATGAGATGAATGTGAGTGGTTTAAAGTTTAGTTTTTTATATATTTGATGGCAGATGACAGGTTTAGCTTAGTATAGGTATTTTTTTGAGTAGGAATGTTGGGGAGTGATCACTGAGGCTATCTGATAAGCAGCCTGTTATATATGACTGGGGGCTCTTACTGACTAGTATCCAATCCAGGGTAGTGTACTTGCTGGAGTTTTTATTTGTCCTGATTGGCGACTGGACTAGTTGGGTGATGCCATGAAGGTTTACATGATGGGTTGGATGGTTGCCAAAACAGGATTGCCAGTCAATATTGAAATCACCTAAAATTATAGTTTCTTGGGGGAGATGGTGGGTAGACCAGCTGAAGAGGTGTTTCTAGTGGAGGGATGTTTTGGCCAGGTGGGAAGTAGCATCCAATTATGTTGATAGTTTTGTTTTGGTTTATTTTGAGGTTGGTATATATTATTTCTTCATTGCCTATTTGCGGAGCTGATGATTTTAAGATCTGGATGCTTAGATGCTGTTTAAATATTATAGCTACGCCACCTCCTTTCTTGTTTAGCTGGTCTACTCTTAGTATGCCATAACCGGTAGGAAGTATTTGCTCACTGGTAATGTGAGGTTTTAGCCAGGTTTCTGCCAGGATGACTATATCTGGGAAGTACAAGTCTATGGTGGCATGGAGTTCATGGACTTTGTTGGATATACTTCTAATATTTAGGCTTAGTAGAAGGAAGTCTCTTGGCTTTCTATTGGCTGTGATATGGGAGAAGTTGTGGTTTCTAGTCTGATTATGAGGATTGTGGTTGGAGATGGTAGGGCCAGGACTGGGGTAGACACCTCCACTTAGGGCTAGTTTTGATATGCATGAGGTTATTAGTTTTCTCAGTTTTTGAATGTGTTTGTTTATTAGGGAAACGTTATGATTGTGCTCTGTGAGTAATAGGTATGGTGGGAGGGTTATTATGTTAAGTTGTAGGGATGCTTTATCTTTGAGTAATATAGTTGGTAGAATATGTGGGGGGTGCATAGGGATGGTTTTTGAGTTGGTGGGAGGGGAGCTGAGTGAGGGTGAGACATGACTGGTGGTGTGAGTAGTAGTACAGTGGTAGTGGTTGAGTGGGGGAATGATGGAGCTTTGGTTGGATGTAAGATATGCAAGGAGAGTGCATGCAGTGAGCATAGGTAAGGTATGCTTGTACACGTTAGTTGAGGAGATGTGATAGTAGTGGGAAGATGGAGGAGGTAGTGTTGGGTTAGCGCTGTGGTTGGCTATTGGAAAGATGGGAGGGGTTTGTGAGTGTAATAAAGGTAGGACCACTGGGGGTGAGAGGTAATAGAGGGCATGGTGGGGAGCGAAGCAGGTAGAGACCCTGTTAGTAGCTCTTATGAGGGGGCTGGAAACAATCAGGTAACAGAGTAAACTGATAAATGAACATATGATAGTGACAAAGAGTGGTTGTAGTTTTAAAATGGTGCCTGCCACAGGTAATATTTATTGGGATTGGCTTAAGGTATTAAACAGGGAAGGGAGAGGGGGAGAACAAGGGTGTGAGCAGGCAGTTCTTTTGTACTGCTGCTAATGAGCCAAAGCAAAGACAAGTTTGTGTTTAAGAAACAATCAGAATTGACCAGAGGCTGCTCTGAAACTGTAAGTCATTTCTTAACCATTTCTCAGGTGGAAAAACAAGATAACCTTGTATCATTAGGTTACTGTGGTCTCAGTTTAAATTAACAAACACACAGTATTGATCAGTTATGGATACTATTTGCTAACAGAAGGGGATAAGAGAGAAAGTGGAAGATGAGTGTGCGTGTGTGTGTGTGGGGGGGGGGGGGCTGCTTACAAGCCAAAGCACAGTGCTCTCCAGGGGAAATGAATATTGGCTCAAACAGGTAGACACATACTCAAAGTTAACTTTAGCTGTTTGCAGACAGTTCAGACCCGGACTGCGCTTTTCTTATAAGAATGATAAAGGTGGTACCACAGTTGAATACTTAAGAGTGGTGTTAGGTCTAGAAAAGAGGAGTAAGCACTTTTGAGATGGTAAAGATATATTATAAAGATTACAAAAAACAAACTGAGCAAATAGCTACTGCATAGAGGAAAATATGTGTTGAACCAACTATATGCAGAAAAACATCTGTTAGAAGAAACCTCATCAGACAGTTATGCAGTCACAGATAAAAATATAGCGAGCAGCACTCTGTCCTGGGTCTCTAATGTGATTCTATCCACCAGTAAGAGCACAATTATATAGAAATAATTAGACACCAGTATGAGCTGTCTACACACAACATATTTACATGAATAACATTAGTGAACAAGGTGCAGCTATGCAAATAGACCATACATACTATTATACTAAATACAACTTGGTGCAGACAAAATGCTAGCATGCCATAGTAACTTCCAGTAATAACGCATAAGTCATATTAGATGTCTAACACAATTCTACATAAATAAACATATACATATAAACATTAATAAACAATAAACATTTTGTTTCTTGTTATTTGCTTCTGCACGCTTGTCATCATTTGTTGGTTATAAAAAATATTTCTCAACTGTTGTAATCATATATCTCAACCTCTTAACACAACAAATCTGGACAAAGACAAAATAATTGAGGACAAAATTCTAAAAACTAGTGTCATATTTTAAATATTGCTCTTATAAAATTAGAAAATTGATACAATGACAGATGTTCTGTTAGCATGCATTTTCTGAAGGATTTGAATCTGAAACTCAAGCAACTCAAACCTGCTTTGATGTGTCCAATACTCAATAGTTTACCCATAAAAACATGAAGGTTATGAGGAAAAGACCAAAAATAATAGGCACAATCTGGACAGATGAGAGGTATGGCTGTAATTATGGTGGCACACAATAGGAAGGCTCACATCTTTATAAGAGATCTGTTAGTGACCCAACAGTCAGACATCCCTGAGTGAGCCAACTTTTGAAATGCAAACATATAATTTTTTTTCTGTCAGTCATGCAGACATGATACGTGCCAAAAAATTAAGAAAACAAAATGTACATAAACCTTGCACCTCCAACAGAACAGAATTTAATAAATCTTTGCAAATGCCACACAATTATTCCTGAAAATCTGCACTCGTGTTTTATTAGTATTCCTAGAAGTCAAAGAGAAAGCCTAGTAAAGCTTGGAAGATGCACCAGTAGAAGCTATTTTACACAAATCATACAACTATATCACCTAAAAGTAAGGGGGGAGCAAACATTAGGTAAGCAGATGTTTACAAATGCTGAACACCATCACGAGCACAAATGACAGCTGAAAGATGAGATGGGAATCCTAGGCAACATTCATATTAAAGACTTAAACCTGCTTTGATGTACTCTGTATCCTCACCTGTCTGCATTTCATTACAGAGTCACTAAGCAAAGATGGGGATGTCACACTAACTTATCTCAGGTTATCATAAACAATAATTCGGCCTGTTTTACAGTCACATGATCCTCTAAATGACAAGTTGAACTTAAGAAAATAAATATACAATTCAATTTAATAAGGTACATATCAATATTTTTTTGATTTCTCCAAGTCTTTTAAGTTTCTAACACCATGATGGGAATGGACCCCATTCCTAAGTCAAAGTATGATTAAAATTCATGAAATTAGTATTGTTTCAGTCTTTGATGTTAGCCAGAAGTGCTCTTCGCAGCACCCGCAATGTGCCCAGTAATGACTCCTTCTGCAATTCATATGGGGTTACATGTATTGGTAACATATCTAAATATGAGTGTAGATTCTTTTTTATATGGCCCATTGCTCCTACTACTATTGGAACTGTCTGGGTATCTTTTTTCCACATTGCTCTTGTTTCTGCCTGCAGATCCTGATATTTTATGACTTTGTGTCTTTCTGTACACAAGACACTGTAGTCACTGGGTGTCACATTTTCAATGATCAACGCTACTTTTTTCTTCTTTCCATGGACCACTATATCTGGCTTTATAGCATCTATCTTTTGAACTGGTGGTAATGGGTGATCCCATGTGATGTAGACTTCATCATTTTCTATGATGCTTTGTGGCTCATATTTTTCAGCCATTTCAATATCATAATGTTTACTCATTATAGTAAGAGTGGACTGATGATAAAACAGATCACTAACGCTCAGTTATGTAAATTACAAATGGTAAATGTTCTGGAATCAGCTCTCAAAACTGCTTTATACACTTAATTCATTGCTAGTACACCCAAGACAATATCCATTTTTGCAAAATGCTCAGCTGCCATCTCTCTGACTGTCTTCTAGTTAATAGAAACTGATCCCACTTCTTTTCTATTCCCCAACCCTACCCCCCAACAGGAACTCCATCCAATCCCTTCAAACTACAAAGTTAAAGAAACAGAAAGGTTCTAGCAGAAAACAAAACAAAAGCACCAGAAATAATTTGAGTGTCATCTGCCTTGCAGATCCAGTTTTCACTTCAGGCAACTTCCCAGTGGTACACCAAAGACAGAACTGGTGGCTGTACCACAGAGCTTGACATTAGTTACTTTTGCAAACCATATATTGTATTACAACTATGTTTTGATTACTCTAGATTCCCCTCCTTTTCCTTCCACTCTAAGTTAACCATGAAAACAGTGTACTATCCTCCTGACAAGCATAACCTCTCTTCTCTGTAGATGGTGTTAATCAGTCAAAACAGACATGAAATGCCTTCAATAATAGTGCTTTAAAAAGTGACCATATCATACACTTTGCAGCTAAACACTCACAAAGTAGATCATAAAATTAACATGAATATTGACCACTAAAAATAGTATGTGACAGAGCTCAGGGTTTGACTTCTGTGGTGTGGAGGGCTGAATCCCTGACTACATCCCTTTGAAATGCAGAGAAACATGCCAAATGGAGGTTGACTTACTGCAGCATCACTTGCATAGGCTCTTGTAATATCACCGTGGATTCAGAATGATAGGAACAGACAATTCAGCAGTAATATGCTTTTCCATTTAAATGGCATTTCATTTTAAAATTTAAATGTTTTGCTATAATATATAAAAGTCGAGTAAGGACCCATTTCAGAAAGTGTGCTTGAAGCTGAAGTTCCAGCAGCATCTGTCTTTAATCTGGTCCTGTCCTCTATAACTCCTAACAATGTGCTAAATAAAGCAAACATGAATACCCGCATACAAATGGCTATCTACAGGACTATTTCCATACAGACATGGGGGAATAGCATGCATTTCCAAATTGAAATAATGTAGTACTCCTTTAAATCTCTGTGATGGTCATAAAACTTAGATGACAACCGTCAAGAGGAGTGGGAGGAACTTGGTAGTCAAATTACCATAAGGGGCAGAAATCAGAGACAGTGGCTTTTAAAGTCACAAAGACCTCAGAATGAGAGGTTTAGGGAAAATCCAACTCATTATTCTTCCCACTGTATTCCACAGATCGGACAGCCATGGTGGTGCAGCAGTTACTGTTGCCACCTCACAGCAAGAGGTTTTCCGGTTTGATCCTCGGCTGGGGTGCCTTCTGTGTGGAGTCTGCATGTCCTCCCTGTGGTAGCATGGGTTTCCTCTGGTGCTCCAGTTTCCTCCCACATGCCAAAGAAATTCTGTAGGTGGATCGGACACTCTAAATTTGCCCTAGGTGTGAGTGAGTGTGTCTGTGTGCCTTCTGTGAAAGGTTGGGCACCGGGCTGGCAACTCAACACCATAAAACTCCACTGCCAATTATGAGCGGACAGGTGATCTGCTGTGGCAACCCCTAACTGGAAAAAGCCAAAATAAGAAGAAGAAGAAGTATTCCATAGATCCACAATAGCTGCCTACAAAGTCAACAAATATTTAAGCAATAACCCATGCCTGGGTGTGGGTAATGCTGGATTTACCCACGGTTAGCATGGTTTGGTCACAAGGGCGAAGCCTGAGTGGCCAAACAAAGACAACGTGGCTAAATCCAGCATTACCCACACCCAGAAGTGGGTTATTGCTATTATACAATGACATTATTTAAAAAAACAAATACTTAGTTTTCTTAAATAATGGCATTGTATAATGCTTCCTTGCTGCCCTTCCACAGCTGTCCGGTATTCTGTGGCAGTTCTGATGTACTGCGCATATGTATGTTTACGCAGTACATCGGAGCTGTGGGTGGAAGCAATGGAGAAAGCAAAATCTCCGTTGCTTTTTAGAAAGTGTCTCGCTATGTTAAAGGAGTTTAACATAGCGAGACAGCTTTAAAAAAAGCAACGCTTCTCCGTTGCTTTTTTTAAAGCTGTCTCGCTATGTTAAACTCCTTTAACATAGTGAGACACTTTCTAAAAAGCAACTGAGGTCTTGCTTTCTCCGTTGCTTTAGAAAGTGTCTCGCTATGTTAAAGGAGTTTAACATAGCGAGACAGCTTTAAAAAAAGCAATGGAGATCTTTCCTTTCTCCGTTGCTTTTTTTAAAGCTGTCTCACTATGTTAAACTCCTTTAACATAGTGAGACACTTTCTAAAAAGCAACGGAGATCTTGCTTTCTCCGTGGCTGTAAGAAAAAAAAACTTTTTCCATTAGTATAAGTCTAATTTACAACATGCATGCAGACCAATCAGCATGCACGTTTTGGAATATTAATGGGGGGTCATTGTATAATGCTATTTAGTTAACTTCCTTTACTATAAACTATCTCTGAAAATGCCACACAGTCTCATCTCATCTGCTTATACTGTTGGGAACTAGTAGTCAAACTGGGACACTCCTCCCTTTAGACTGTTTAACTCCAAGTTAACCCTTGCATAGCGCACAGTACACTGCCTAGAAGGTTCATTCTTTTCTCCATATTTATTTTAAAATCTGCTCATCATCCTTGTACTTTAATATATAGATCTTTCCTACAAATTCATTTCATTAGCTCTCATTTAGTACATTTTTCGAGCATATATGCAATTATTAGGATCATAGTCATAACTGCTTTGGTTTAAACTCTAGTAAGAGTAGAGGAAGAACTCATCAATTTCTATACCCCCTGATAGCTTGTAGAACCTTGAATTGTGCTTTTTGCAACTGGCCAGTCGACTTCTTTGATTTTGTTTTTGCACTGATCAGCGATTATAAGTTGTCAGTTTTTGTGTGGCTGTTTGCCGATTCACTCAGAGCTGCTCAGTGCTTAGCAACCATTCTACTGATATCACAGGCAGCAACCACCATGAAACATAGATCTGTGAATCACAGCATTATTAAAGTCCATTACTACATACATAGATAGCTATACACCTCCATCTATGTCCTAAGACACCCATAACACCTATTTACAGGAACTGGTGTCAATCACTATTAAACCCAATATCATTTTCCTGAGAAACTTTAACTACCCAGCTATAAACTGGGAGATATACACTACCACCTTTGTGCTAGCACAAAGATTCCTGGACTTTATCAGTGCAGATGTTCTGGAACAGCTAGTCAAAGTACCCCAAAGGGGAAAATAACATCCTAGACCTTTTTCTTACAAATATGGGGAAATCCTACTCCATCCTTTGTGTATTATTATGACTTAACAGGTGAGATCATAAAGCTGTTTCTATCTAAACAAAAAGGAAACCTGAAACCCCAGCCATCTCTGGTACCTTTAGATATTTCTCCATTGCAAACTTCCTATTTCTAAGTGACACCCTGACAAGTTTCAAATCCCCATCAAAACCAGAAAATTCTGCTGAGTATGTGGAAACATACATTGCTATCTTACACCAGCATGTCAACAACTGCAGAAGAACAGTGGTACTTAGTAGAATCAAGCAATGGCGGAACCACAATGTGTATGCATATATATATATATATATATATATATATATATATATATATATATATATATATATATAGATGTACATATATATATATATATATATATATATATATATATATATATATATATATATATATATATATATATATATATATATATATGGGATCACTAAATAATCTCGAAATTTTGAAATATCAAATTTCAAAATCTCGAGACTATGTAGCCGAAACCCCTAAATACCAAAAGACCAGAAGTGTGAAATTCAAAATCCTGATGTTCGAAAATATTGAAGTAGCGCTTCTGGTGTTGCGGTTTGTTGATGGATAGGTGGAAGTTCAGGTAAGTATCTATGTGTAAGTGTGTTGGTTAGGGGCTTTAGTGTGTGTTGTGACTGTGATGTGTTTGTGTGAGAGACTGTAAAATGTATGGTTGTGAGTTTTCCTTGTGTGTCTGTTTGTGCAATGTCAGAGTTAGTATATGTAAGTATGGGAGTGTGGGGGTGCAGGGGGGTTTGCCCCCCTGCTTATCTGTAGTGTAGGATGATATGTTTGATTGTGGGGGGAAGTTGTGTGTATGTCTTTTTGTGTGCTGTACGTGTGCTGTACATTCGGGATTTTGAATTTCGTGCTTCTGGTCTTTCGGCATTTAGGGGTTTTGGCTATATAGTCTTAGCCACGGTGGTGCAGTGGTTAGTGTTACCAGCTCACAGCAAGAGGTTCTCTGGTTTGATCCTCGGCTGGGGTGCCTTCTGTGTGGAGTCTGCATGTCCTCCCTGTGGTCGCATGAGTTTCCTCTGGGTGCTCCGGTTTCCTCCCACATCCCAAAGACATGCTGTAGGTGGATTGGACACTCTGAATTAGCCCTAGGTGTGAGTTCATGTGTGTGTGTGCCTTCTGTGGAAGGTTGGGTGCTGGGCTGGCAACTCAACACTGTAAAAACTCCACTGCCAATCATGAGTGGACAGGTGATCTGCTGTGGCGACCCCTAACCAGGAAAAGCTGAAAGTAGAAGAAGAAGTCTCAAGATTTTGAAATTCGATATTTCAAAATTTCGAGATTATGTAGTGACCTATATATATATATATATATATATATATATATATATATATATATATATATATATATATATATATATATATATATATATATATATATTAAACAGCTCTACAACAAAAGGAGTAGAATTATGGCCATAAATAAGAAGAGCAACATCTGGCATACTTGAGACCCCGTCATTAAAATAAATAAGCAATTCAGGAGCTTAATTAAAACCACTAAAGTCAAGTCTGAGGGAAAAACAGCCACCAGAGCAAATGGCAACCACAAGGCACTTTTCATCTATGTTTGCAATCTCAAGGGCTCTACACAGCAATGTGCTGAACTGATTTGTGAATTACACCACATACACCAAAGCTGACGATATAGTTAACCTGTTGGTTGATAAACTCAGCACCAACTTCATCCCTTCAGCATCACCGATTATCTCACATGAAATACCAGAAGCTGATGTACCTCCATCTATTATGCAGTACCAGGTTCTGAAAGAGCATAAATACTGCAACAATAGGTCCTACCGATATCCCAGGGTGTATCTTGAACAGCATGAAACATGATGTATCTATGCCCTTAGCAACACTTTTCAACCTCAGCCTCCACACAGGCTTTGTGCTGATAGAGTGGAGGACAGCAACAGCCTTACCTCTGCATAAGGGAGTTCACTCCACAGACCCAGGTAGTTATCAGCCCATAAGTTTCACTAGCCCTGTATGTAAAGTCATGGAAAGACTTATCAAGGAAATAGTCAGTAAGGATATTAGGAGTCCCCAAACACTGGATCCATCTCAGTTTGGCTTCATCAGAAGCAGGTCATGCTTATTTAATCTGGTGGACTTCTTTGAAAAGTCACCAAAGCAATTGTTGGAGGTGAGACTGTACATACCACCTATCTAGATCTGGCTAAAGCTGTTGATACAATCCCCTACACAGAGGCATGATGGAGAAGCTGACCAAACTATGAATAAATCCCTGTTTCACTCATTGGTTTGCCAACTGGATACAGGAAATCAAGGCAGGGGAAACTGCTTCCACAAAAAGGCCAGTCATCAATGGAGTCCCACTGAGCTCTGTGCTGGCAATTCTCCTGTTTGGCATCTACTTCCCTGAAGTAAAGGCAAATGCTAAAGTTCTCTTGCTTACCAAGTTTGTGGACATCTGCAAGTTAGGAGCAGTTATCAAATACCCAGTGACTCAGCCATCCTGCAAGAAGGCCTGCCAAAACAGCTAACAGGTGTCAGGATCTTGGACTAAACCTAAGTGCTATGAAGTGCATTATTGTATCCTTTGGGAAGTTGACTACTCCAGAAAACTACCACACTGATAATACCCCCCCCAGTAGCAGATCCACTAGCTTGGACATAGGAACATATGTGGACAGTGACCTTCATTTGACCAACATGTTTCTACTGTGATAAGGAAATCCTTCTCTATAGTGTAGATTATAAGCAGAAGGATAGCTTCTATATCCAAAGATGTCATTGCTCCCCTCTATTCAGCCCTTATTAAGCCAATTAGCAAATATAATGCACCCTTTGGCATGTATCTGGAAAAGATCATACAACAACTTGAATGCCCCCAGACACTTCTCAGGAAGAGAATACAAGGTATAAAGCACTTGTCTTACATGGACCTCCTTAAAGCATGTTTACTATACTCACTATACTGCTGACAGAGGACCTGTGCCTAGCATATGAGGCATCCTTTGACCTAATACTCATGGACCTGCTGCACATCATCAAGTCAAATGATACCAGAAATACCCAAAACAGGGACATGAACCTTTTCTACAACATAAACAGAACAGTGTAGAGGAACAGGTGCATTTCCCAGAGGCTTTAACTTCTCTGGAACAGACTTCCCTTCCATGCAAAACAAAGTTAATCCATGTCCCTTTTCAAGTGCAATTTGTATCTATGGATGGGCAATAGGAGATTTACCACAGGGCTGCCCCTGTACCACTAATGGAGAATAGCAACACTTAATCTCTCTTTCTTTCCCCAAGTAGCATCTCCTACAAATTTTCTATGGCATGTCCCCAGAAATAATTACTGTCTTACGGGTAGTATATAAATATAGAGCTGGGAAAAGGACAGGTTACTTTTTAATACCAGATAGGGTAAATGGCTGAGCCTAAAATGGCCCACAAGGGTAGATAGCTTATTACTCACATATGAACCTATGTACAGGACAGAATAGTCATAATGTCAATATGACATAGGTATACCATTTATAACTGGCACATGCACGGACATGCTGTGGGATGATGCTTGGCAAATATCAATATATGTTGCAGTTTGCCTGTTGTAGAACCACTTGAGCTGTAGCGATGTCTACAGCATGTTAGTCAGCTAATAAATGGATGTCTGATACTATGTTGCATTGGACATACTGTAAGGGCGTGTTGTGCTAGGCGCATGTTTACAGCCATGAATGTGGGGGATCCAATTACATTTCCTGTGTGCATGCAGGGTATCATGCCAGCAGAAACAGAGAGGGTGCATCCAGGTATATACTGATGTGATATATGGGTGTTGCAGTTACCTCAGCATAATTACAACAGTGTAATATTCTGCTGCTGCTACAAAATCCAATAGTTGTGTACAGTATGACAGTCATCTTTCTTACCTATGCATCTGGAGAGATGCTTCATTTGTCTCCAGAAGATAAGCAGGTTCCCTTCTATCTGTTCAGGAGCTGAAAATATGTTTACCTTACAGACACAAATTGAACTGTATGATTCTCACCTTTGGTCACTGTTTGGATATTGACTAGGTGTATAATAGTCTGCAGACTGATTGCATAGCATTTACAGATGAACCTAAGAAATATATTAAAAAAAAGAAAAGCATCAGGAATTATATGTCCTGCCAGGATGTCTGTAACTCTGTGAAGAGTACAGTAAAAATGATCTAGTACGCCTACTAACTGGACATCTCAGAAGTGCTATTCCTAAATGTTTCTTCCATTTGGCATAGAAGGTCGAAGTGGTGCCTCTTGAGGGCACTGTAGTGGTGTCTGCACTGTTCATCAGAATAGTTGATGCCAGTAGCAGCAGTCTTCACCTTGACAAGGCTGTACCAGGCATTTACCTTATACAGGGAACCCTCATAGGAGTTTCTCAAGCAGGCACTCCCAGTGGTCTCTGTAATATAAGGTACAGAATTATGTTTGACTTCTTAGAGCACCATCTAGAAGCCCTGCTACACTCATTGCTTTCTGAAGCCATAGTCGCTTAGATCACAGTCTAGAGCAATATAATAGCTGTCTTGCACCTCAATATGTTGCTGTTGCTGATGCCAATATAAGGAGTGCAACAGTGGGCAACAAGTTTGCATGACATGTAGCAGTGTGGCCATAGTACAGCATAGATATACATGGTATGGCAGGATGGTGTTAGGATGTAAACTATATAACTTAAGGACAGCCAGTAACATAAGGTACATAATTATTTTTGACTTTACTTTAGCACCTCTATAGGCCATACTTTTACTTATGCTTCCACCAGAGTCATTGGTGCATGTGCATTGCACCTTGTAAGTTCTCATGTGACTGCCCAATGTCTAAAAAGCCTTATAGCGCAACCTTGGTCATCTGCACAATGAGATAAAAGTACTGTGCAGAGACATTCACCCTAAACAGGCTGATTCACATAATGACCTGATTAAGAGCCTCAGAATTACACAAGAAAAAACAGCTGTGGCCATTGCTTTGCTCATGGCATTATGGAATTTACAATATTATCATAAACAAAATCATAGAGTGCCTATATTTATTTATTTACATTTGTTTACCAGGAAATTCCAACTGGACCCAGGTCCTTTTTCAGTGGAGGTTCTGGGAGAAAAGCTCCACATAACAATAAATGAGCAGCAGAGTATATTAAGAACAACTGAATATACATACAATAGCAAATAATACATACTGCAGCAAACATTAGCTATGCATACAATATAAAACATAGTAATGAACAGATATACCAATATCTAGCTAAAGGCAAGGAATAAAGGTAGGATGTATATGCAGATAGTACTAAACTCATATACCTAAATCTTATATAAAATATTGCACTAAACTCAAACAGATATAAAGCAGATGTTCCACACGAAGACGGAACAAGCTAGAAGGGCTAATGGGATGAAAGGGAATGATAGAGGAGTAAGAGAGGAGGCATAGTGAGTAGTATATGTGGCAGTGAGAAGAAACTACGTGTAAGTCAGTTGGATATGTATTTGGAGTTGACATGAAGTGAGGTAGTTAAGCATGTTATAACAGGTCTGAGAGATTGAGTGAGGAAGGAAGGGGAGTGTAAAGGGTGAGCCAGAGCCTGCACAGGAAGGAATGTAATGATCAGATGGTGTGAGCACCTATATTGATTCAGCCTTCCAATATTTTTCAATTATTAATATGACACGTGGGGTACATAAATGGGAACTACCCCTGCAGATGCTAGTTACTGCTTTGTACATGTACTGTAGTTCTATTATGTTTGTTGACTTATATGATACTGTTTTGGGGAAGGGATTGTGTTTGGGGCTCAGCTGATAGCAGATGACGTCTGTCTGGGGGTATGTGCATATTGACCAGGGTTTTATACATGGCATGGCAATTATATGTACTGTACTTAACGAATTTAAATATTGCAATGGAAAGTATGTGTGTTTTAGTAAATGGGATGTATAGGCCCTGTCTTTAGGATGAGAACTCTGTGTCTTATATTGCTGATATCCTTAGTTGCTAAATGTTCTGCATTATAACTACTGTATGTTACCATATATCCTGTGGTATACCACTCAACCTCCAAACATTAAAACGCCTCTAAAAACACAGCAGGATGTTAGAAAGAGGAGCACTTTCTTATTTCTCACAATAGAAGGTCTTTATATACTAGGCCTCCTATAGCGGGTACTGTACAATCATTGTATAAGCTTAGTTTAATTATTTATTAAGGTATATAGCCAAAATAGGTCTGGTTTTATGAACAACATGAATATGAGTATATATATATATATATATATATATATATATATATATATATATATATATATATATATTGCCTTTCAAACACAAGGTGCATGGTTTGAGTCTCACAAGGGATAACTGGCTAGGCTTAAAATGGCTCGCAAGGGCAGTTAGCTTAGTACTAACCTATGAACCTATGTATATACACACACACACACACACACACACACACACACACACAAATATATATATATATATATATATATATATATATATATATATATATATATAATATGTGTGTGTGTGTGTGTGTGTGTGTACATGTATATCTCTGCCCTATATATATATATATATATATATATATATATATATAGACATATGCTAGTATAGTGTGACTTTATTAGCTTGAATGAAACCATAACGACTTAAAAAGTGAAAAAGTCATGGACATTCGGAAGCTATGTAGCTGAAACACTTAATGTCCTTAAGGGATCATTTACATATATCACATGGGCATCCATTACAAGAGGTTTAAGGTATTACACGGTGAAAACTCTAGCTTGGCTAGGAGTTTTTTTACAGTTTTTACTGAATGGTTTGTCTGTGTGGCCTTTTTACCCCTGGTTTAAAGATGTATATTCTATCCTATCTATCTAGATAGATTCATAGATTTAGATATGTATATATATATATATATATATATATATATATATATATATATATATATATATATATATATATATATATATATATATATATATATATAGATATATATATCTTTCAGTTCACAGCTTCACATGCCTCACACTAGGAGAAAGATAAAAGAGAAGTTCTCCCAGGCAGAAAATGACATTCTGCTGCAGACCCTTCATGACCATGGTGGGTGGATGTCCCAGAACTGGTAGAACAGACTAAGCCAGTGATGGCAAACCTATGACATGTGTGACAAAGGTGACACTCCATGATGTTTTGTGTGACATGCCAGCGTTCAACAACACCCGAGTTACCAAAGAAACTTCTTTTGCATTCGTTGCTCGTGTGAAGTGCATTGAATTATTTTGTGCCAGGAGCCAGTTCAACAACACTGCTGCAGATGTAAGGAAGTTATTAACCTCATAGACTATTTTGGTATATCGTCTCAACAGAGTTTGCAAAGGGCAGTGCTAACATTCTTTCTCTTCATGGTTACACTTCTGCAAAGGACAAGTAGTCTGCATTTCTAAGTGTGTGCTGTTTTACATTCCTCTGTCCTTCTTAATCCCTCATAAAACTGGTGACTTTTTAGACTTAATAATCACAATAATAAGATTTATAGATTTATTTTACTTCAGAAAATGTAAATTAATTCATGTTAACTTTTTCTGTCAGTGTCTCAGATTAACAGTACTAGTAGTTTAAAACTGTCTATGTCTCTTATTTTTAGATTTGCCCCGATTCTGTTGAGATTTATCCCTGATGTATTGAGAGCTATGCTGTTTTATTTTTATTTATTTATGAATTTATTTATTTTATTTATTTTTTAAATTTTTTTATTTATTTTTGCTTTGGGGGGGTGTCACACCAGTAGAGTCAAGTTAGGTATTATCTGAATTTTTGATATGCCAAGCCCTAAAGGTTCACCATCACTGGACTAAGTCTTTTGGGATTGTATCACATGGGATCTAATGGAGCAAGTGGATGTGATCAGTATGGCCACAAGAGAACCCATGAGCATGCACCAATGCAATACATCTGGCACAGGAGCAAAGGGTCACAGGTGAAATTCCACCAAGAGAGTCAGCCTTATTAGACACAGAGGAAATCCTGCCATGCTTGTATGAGAGGGTTGGCAGTGCACTTATTCCCAGGTGAGGACTTGACCTAGGAGCAAAACATCCCTGAGCACCATGTGTGTCAGTTGGCAATGCACCTGGTGGGTTTTACCTAACATATAGGTCAATCCATACAGCTTGCTTGACTCAAGCCCATACACATAATGATCATGGCTATTTTGTTATTACAGGCATACCAGAACTAAAGCAACAGTTTAAGTCTGTACAAGGTATGTTAACTTTAAATTTTGTATGGAACTTTGTTGTACAGCTATACGTTCACTGGGCTCTGGATATTGCTGAAGGGTGCATTTGTATATTCTAGTAAGTTTATATGTTTTCAAGGATCTACTTCTAAAGCTTGAAATTTCAAAACTTTGAACTTCAAATGGCCAAGACCAGCAGATTGAAGTTTTGAAACTTCAAAAACGAAAAAAAAAAAATGTTTTTTTACATTTGTGCACATGGTGGCCTCCACACCCCCCTGCTAAATAAGTATACCAACTTCAAGATCATACTACAGTGAGGAAAATAGTAAATACCCCATTCCATGCTGTAAGTCAATCTCTCTTCAAAATGTTTGAAGTTTCAAAATTTCAGTCTTATGGTCTCAGCCATTTGAAGTTCGAAGTTTTGAAACTTTGAGCTTCTGAAGGGGATCCGTTTTCAAAGATGCTTTGTTGTCAGGATCCTCTACCATGGATATAAGCATATTTGATGTCAGAGGTCTGTCTGACATCAGACAGGCCTCTGACATCAGGCATGTCAGAGGTCTGTCTGATCTCAATGATAATGGCAGACACATTCAAGCACAGATAGGAGTCATGATGGCAATGTTAGACATGGGTAATGTAACAGCCATTTCCCCTCCTCCTTATATGGACATAGCTCTTTTGCTTTTAAAACCCACTTCTCTGTCCCACAGAAGGACAGGAGATAGCTGACACATCACCACAGGAAGCATCCACTTTTCCAGTAGCAGAAATCATTGCTTGACTCCACCTCCATTCGCCATGGAGAAAGTAGCAGAGGTCAGCGTACTGGAGGCCAGCAGTACCATGGGTATTGCCCCACTCCTGATCTGAGTGTCTGCATGGCTGCAAATGTGTAGAGCCATTATACAGGAACAAACAGACAGATAGCAATACAGCCATAACGGAGCTCATTGGGGTGGTATGTGATCTGAAATATGATGTGCGGAAAGGCCTAGCACATTTATGTACCATATCTGAAAGCCAGCATGCTACAGATATTCCTGTGTGGTTATCCATCATCACCAGCAACATTCTCATGCCAGTCCTTCAGCATTTCTGATAGGGAAGCCCACCATGGGAGAACAAGGGCATAATCAAGGTCAATGTTGTGGGTTATGCCTGTAACATTCCCTATAAAGGATATGCTTGTGGTGAGGGAAATACAATGTTGGCACACACAATATCCTCTTGGTGCCCTGGACATCTTCATCAGATCACAGAATTGCATCTTCTGATGGACATGTGCCCATGCAAACTTACACATACCCACCAGCACCATCCACCTCTGCCCAGATACATTACACGAGAGATAACATCCCATTCATGACCAGCTTTCCCTGCTGTCCACACTACCCTTCCAAGAGACACAGATACACACACTCATCCACAGCATTAGCCTGCACCCCACACACACACTCTGCATACTGTTGACACCTGTTGCTGTGTCCCCCACCTGTATCTATGGCAACAACTGTGGCCTGCCCTCAGTACTCTGTTACTTCAGTAACCTGAGCCTGATGTGCAGTGTGGCCAGTCCATGTATGAAATACCATAGCTTGGATGTAGTACTGTATGCATCACTGCCAACTTTTTAGGTTATGTTTGATATGGGCCATAGCTGTGAACCAGACATGACATTTTAGCTAGTGCCATGGCATACCATGCCAGCCTTTGCCTTGCATGGCTATCTCCTGCAGCCAGCTCCTCCACAGTCTCCACAACAGGCACCTCCTCTGTTAATTACTCTAAACCCTTCTCTTCCCCAAAGTCTGTCCCCAACATTTGTTTGTGAACCAATATGTTATTTAATATTGCAGACAAAGCAACTATTTTAATGTATGTTTATAGATTATATTGCAGCGTAACAATAAAAATGTTTATTTGGCAAAAGCAAAGCTTCATCAATCCAACACACATTTGACAATGTTTATGGTCTGTGACAATTATTGTATGCATCCTCTGCCATAATCTGTGGATTTCTTATTGATATCATTAAGCATTTCTGGCATTCCCACTAAGATAGCCCTGTGGGAAGTCATCTTGTACAAATCACTGAAGTGATGTAGATCACGTGCCAGATCTGAGAGTTATGTACACTGCATGGGTGATACAGTGAGGCATTGTATAATGCACAGGATACAATATGCAATGTATCACAGCACATGGAACAATATATGATGCATAGGTGATGCAGTGACACATTGTATATTGTACACTTTTCATTACAGATTACCTGGCAGTTGATGATGATGATGTGGAATCCCTTATGGTTGATAGTTGTTGTCTCTGTGTCCTAGGTGGGGCCCTGAAGACAGTGTGAGTACAATCAATGGCTCCCAGTACTTCAGGAAAATGTTCATAAAATGCCTGCATGGTGTTGCTTCTCTCTTCTACGGCACATGGGATCTATATATGCTTCTCCACATGCTGTAGCATGGCACTGAGAAACTGGTGGAGTATCTTTAGGGCAGATGCTTGAGATGCACCCACTGTGCCCCCCTTTGTTCATTGGAAGGTTGCTGCAGTCAATATTCTTAAAGCTATTTAACCTTGGTGTCAACAGTGAGGGGTAATTCATGCATCCCATGAGCCTGCATATGAGAGCAACACATCTCAACCAGTCATGCAAGGTGCTTCTGACCACACTGTAGTGGTCTACTACTTATGTGTCATGGGCAGCATAGAAAGCCTGGCATGGACAGATGACACTGTGGTGCAGTGAGTTACTGTGCACACTTCTGTGACCGCCAGCTGTAAGAACTGCCTTTTGCATATATATATATATATATATATATATATATATATATATATATATATATATGTGTGTGTGTGTGTGTGTGTGTGTGTGTGTGTGTGTGTGTGTGTTAAAGCAGTTACTACCTCTAACATGTTTTCATGATCTCTCTCACTGAACATCCGAATTTTGCTGTGGTAATCAATTCCAGCAGTCCTGAGTCATCCCACAAAATCTGTAAATTTCTGAATCATGCTGTCATATTATTTAGCTTCATTTACATTCAAACTCCTCCCCCTCCCATAATGCCTCACTCCTGTTCAAACCCTCAGATTGAGTTTGCTGCCCCTTCCTCAAGATGGTTATCCCAAAGGTAATAGAGATACAGAGAAAAAGACCTACTGGAGTTCAAACTAGGAACCAGTGGGTTCCGTAATCCTATAGATTGCTCTCAGCTCCACAAGGAAGGGGAAAGGAGGGTGGGATGTGATGCATAATGAAATTGGACAACAGAGATACCAAATTATGGTAAGTGCATAACTTCTGATCTGATGTTGTCCACTTTATTATGCATCAAGAATGTGTCAGAGTTCCCAGCTACATAAACCCTGGGGGGACTTTAATCAAGGATATGCCTGAGCACCATGGAACCAAAGGATGTCCTGTTCCTGTAAATGATGTCCAACATGTAGTGAGACACACATATGGGCTGTGGACCAAGTAGCTGCAGTGCAGACTTCATCGACTGGAGTTCCAGCAGAAAAGGCTGAAGAGGTCGACATTGATCTGGTGGAGTGGGCTCTAACTGGATGGGGATGTTGCTTGTGTTGCTGAGAATGTTGTTGTTGTATCTTTTGGCTTTTCCCAGTTAGGGGTCGCCACAGCAGAACTCTGGTCTGCTAATGATTGGCAGTAGATTTTTACATACCGAGTTGTCAGCCCTGATGCACAACCTTCAACGAAGGTACGCCCATTTACACATGTCTCCACACAGAAGATGCTTTAGCTGAGAATCGAACAGGACAACGTCTTACTGTGAGGTGACAATGCTACCGCAGCACCACCACCGCAGTGTGCTTGTATTGCTGAGAATAAACTGTAGAAATACACTCCGTAATCCATTTAGCTAATGTAATCAACCTGTTTGAACAACTGCTCTGATTTTCTTTGAGGTCTAGTTTTATGTAGGTAGAAACATAACTGTCTGTGAACATCCAAGGAACATAACATGTATTCACCTTTATTGGAGTAATTAGGAAAAAATATGGACAAATGAATTGTCTGGTTAATGTTCACCTGCGACGTGATCTTTGGAATGAAGGAAGGATTCGTTCTAAGAGAAACTCTATCATTGAAAAAGGTTATATACAGTGGTTGAGAAGACAGAGCTTGTATAGCCACAAGAAAGGTTGTCTTCCATGACAAATACTTTAACTCACAAGAACTAGCAGGTTCAACGGGTTTCTGGGTGAGGCCTTGTAGTACCGATGTAAGATCCCAAGGAGGAGAAGGATCCTTGATTGGACATCTTAGATGAAAAACTCCTTTTAGAAAAGCCTGACATAGTTTGGAAGAGGAAAGGATAGAGGAAAACTCAACTCCCTTCCCCACATGGAAATTTGTGATAGCTGCAAGTTGCACCTTCATGATAGAAACCTAGGTCCATTGTGGAAAAGTGAGCTTAAAAACATAAGGATGTCTGAGACTGAAGCTGAACAGGGGTCAATATTCCTTTGTGAAGCTCAGATGGAAAACCTCTTCTATTTGCTACAATATATTTTCTTGGTGGAAGGCTTTTCAGAGGGAAGGATAATTTCATAGACTGGGGAAGGAAGTCTGAACTTTAGCAAAATCACTGCAAGTGGAGAAACCAAGTGGTTAGTTTGAGGGATCAAAGATTGGGAATCTGTCATTCCAGCGGATGGAAAAAGAGATCCTGTCTGGGATCCAGTATCCATGGAGAATATTTGCTGTGAGACCATAGAAATGGGAACCATACCTGATGAAACCAGTGAGGGGCAATGAGGATTAGATTGGTCTTCAGCCTGCTGGCTTTCTATAGATCTTTGTGTATCAGGAAAACTGTAGGATAAACATAAAAGAGACCCGGGGGCCAATTGTGGATTAGAGCATCCTTGTCTGACTCCCCCACAGGGGGATCCTTGCAAAGTACCTGCTGTATTTGTTGTTTAGAGGAGAGGCAAATAGGCCAGAGCAAGGTTGGCAACAATGGCCGAAAATTGCCTTCGCTACTGACTGGTTTAGGGACCACTTGTGAGAACTCAATATCAACCTGCTCAAACTGTCCACCATAATGTTGGATTCTCCCATGATGTGCTTTGCTACGAGAAAGTGGTTTAAAGCAGTCACCCATTTCCAAACCCTCATGGTCTCTCTGCAGCTAGGGTTAGAATGGGTTCCCCCTTGTTTGTTGATGTACCATACGACCAACATGTTGTCTGTCAAGACTGCAATTGTCCCCAGAGGAAGGCAGTCCTGAAAGGCTTCCCTCATCTCCAGGACATTTATGTGCAATTTGGTCTATGTGGGGGACCATATGCCTTGGACCATCTTTCCCTGAAAATGCCCCCCCCACCTGAACAGGGAGGTATCCATGGTCATAGTGGCCAAAGAAGAAGGGCGAACAAAGGGCCTGCCAAGATGATGATCATCTGTAATCATCCACCATTGCAGGTGATGCCTGCAAGTTGGAGTAAGCCTTGATCGGGGTTGATAAAGGGTGACACCAAATGGACCATTGTACTGCCAAAGTCCACTGGAGAACTTGCATGAAGAACCTGGCTAATGGCACCAGAAGAATGGTGGCCAACATAGAACCTAAGGCTATGAGAACGAGGTGAGCTGGAGGAGATGGGGTGTCTAGTAGTTATTGAACCTGCTGCCTCACACACAATATTCTCTATAAAGATAGAGCTGCAACTTGCATGACCGAGTTCCATTGATCCTAATGAATTCAATGTCCTGTACTGGGACCATCTTGGATTTTGTCATGTTCACTGTGATTCGGTTGGAACCCGCTGGATGACTTTTTTGTCTAGAAGTTTTTGTACTTCTAGAAGGCACTCTCCCTCTGACTGGGTGGCATGTTGGGAAGATGTTTCCCAGTGTGGGGAGTAGGAAGGGAAAAGGGAATATAGTAACCTTTGGAAATAATGTTTAATGCCTAGGTGTCATTTGTTATGTCTGTCCAGGCTTCTGGGTGTAAGGATAGTCAGCCCCTGACTGCTTCCAGAATAGGATAGTCAGGCAGCATTTCAGGAGCTCTGAAAGGGCCTGTCAGAGAAAAGTTCCCCTGAAGCCCTGGGTCTGTGAACCCCTCTCCCTCTGGGTTGGTGTCTACCATTTTATCTTCTCCATCTGATTCTAGAAGATGATTCATCTTGCAAATCAGGAAAGGGCCCCTTGGAATTTGTGAAACCACATCTTCCCACTCCATTGCTTCCTGGAAATGGTCCATTGGGGGGAAGAAAATGTAATCCCTGTGGCAGATAAGGTCTTGCCCTTCTGTTTGCTGCAGGTAAGAGTCTCCTTAACTGATGGTCCAAAGAGGAACTGTCAAAGGAGACATTAATGAATGACATCTTGAAGGGGTCCACAAACCCACACAGTGTCATCCAGGCATGTTTCCTAAGCACTATGCCTGAACCAGCCACTCAAGAGGTTCCCTCCAATGCATGGGAGATGAGCCTCATCAAGGAATTTGCAATAGAAACCATAGTGTTCAGCTGCGTGGAAACCTTCTTGAAGTTTTCCTCTATTGCATCAGAGAGGTGGAAATTTCCTTAACCAGGTCTCTCTGGAGGCATTTGAAGTCTGCCAGGTAATTCAGTGCTCTCAGCAAAAAAGTGTCTGAGGCATGCACCCACTTCCCATGTCTGTCCAAAGCCCCAGACTCTTTGTTCGGGGGATGGAAAGTAGAGCTCTGTTCAGCTAGCTCTTTCTTGGTGACTACCAACACCACAGTAGCATCAACCAGGACACCCTTACACAGAAGAGATGATCCTGAGGGGGTCTAAGGTACTTATCTGCATACTTCAGGACTGGTTCCATAATGTCAGGCTCCTTCCAAGCCCAGTGGGCAATGAGGTCAATAAGATGGTCGGCCAGTGGAGTCACCCAGGATGTAGATAGTCCCACACTGAATGCCTCCAGGAACAATGACTCCTCCAAGGAACGGGGTTGGGACGACCATCCACCCTTTTGTCTCAGTACCTCTAAGATATCTTCAAAGGAGATATTATTGTGTGGAGATCAGGGGGATCCTTCCCCTTTATAGAAGTCATTCTCCTCTGTCAAAGACTCCAAGGGGCTTCCTCTTGCACAGACACTTCCAGGGGACCTCCTCTGCGGGGTACTCAGAGGAGGACTCTGAAGACAGGGGAACCCCTTTCTGAGGAGTAGGCTAGAGGCTCTCCAGGGGGGCTGACCATAGATTGGATGGATTGGAGAAAAGCTTTGATCTACAGAGGATTGGGTAGGGCCTGGTGGAGGAAGGACCATGTCCTGAGATGTCAAGAAAGCCCTCTCTGCCACCTGGAATGCCAAGGATGCCTGGAGAACCTGCCATACCCCCACTCCAGAGGCCAAAACCCCTAAGGAAAAGAGAGATGAGGCTACCCTGGATCCAACATCACCAGAGGGCACCAGACCCGAGCTGTTGAAGGCAGACCTCCATGAAAGTCAGAGCTGACACCAACCCTGAGGAACTGGCATCAACCCCTTCAATCTTGGACCCGGTCTGCTCTGACAGAATTGGGGCAGAGCTGGCCTGAGACTCTGTCAGAGCTGGGGAAAGAGGTATCCCACAATCCAACACCAGTCCATTCAGGATTATCAGTCCCTGCAGCTCCAAAGCCTAGGACTGGATCAGATGAGGAGGTAGATGTATTGGGGTCAGAGATCTCACTGATCCAGCGGGGGTCACAGAAGGCAAAATCCCCAGTTGGATCTGGGCTTTGATAAAACTCTTCATTATCTGACCTATATCAGAGTGGGATAGCAGAGAGGATCAAGAGGGCAGGAAAGAATGAGTCAGCCAAACCAGTGATATGCTTGGCCGGGTGAGCTGAGCTAGACAGAGGGACTTGCTCCAGTGTGGAGTATGACTCTGAGATCTATGATCTGGATGGGTGTGGCTTGGTAACTACACCAGGGATGAGGAGTTGTGGATTCTTATAATTTCTGAATGCTCTGAATGGCTGATCAGACCCGAGGTCAGGGGATCTGGCAGAGCAGGAGGCTTGGCCGGCGCCAACTTCCCCAGATCCAAGGGGCCTCTCAGATCTGCAGAGAAGAAAGGGCACGATGGATCTGCTGTAGAGGGATCAGAAAACTGCCTTCAGTTTTCAGATGTCGAAGTGGAAGTCCCTGGGGAAGCATATAGGGGGACTTGCTTCTTTTGAGTAGGAGTCTGCACTCCAGACGAAGGAAGAAGCCCTCTTAAGATAAGCTTGTTCCTCCTACCAGTGAGGGTCTGGAGATTGAAGGCCAAGTAAATGTCGCACGGCATCTCCAAGTGCCCCAGACCCAAGCAATAAATGCACCTCTTGTGAGCATCTGATTGGGGAATCTTATGCCCACAAGAGGCACACCTTTTAAAACCAGAGGGTTTTTCTGGCTTGTCTGCCATGCTGGAGAAAGTACTCACACTAGCTACTCACACACTCAAGTCACCAGAAACCACACACAATAAAACAACTAAAAAATAGTGGGAAAGCCATTTTTTTAATACAGAAAGAGAAAGAGGAAGTGAGAAGGGAAAAAGAGAAAAACAGAGGGACGGGAAGACACCTTACACCAGTAAAAAACTACAGAAACCAAATGGGAGGAGCCATTATATTTAAAATTAAACTACTTGCTGAAAAGAAGAATTCTAGCCTATAGAAAGAGATAAGACAAAAAAATTTGCACTTAACTGGAGAGAGTTCACAATCACATCTGTCCATAATGGTGGCAAATGAGATCTGAGGGTTTGAAGAGGAGTGGGACATCATGGGAGAGGGAGGAGTTTGAGGCTCAGATTGTTTATTTGGAAGAAATGGCTGCGTTGGATTGCATTCTCCTCTTTGTACTTGTTCTCAAATCATATGTATTTTCTATATTTTTCTATGATATCTTTGTATATGTGCACAATTATGCTGTATTTTTTGCTACACTTTGTTATTTAATTAATTCCCCAATTTGTGTCATTATGTAAAAATGTATTGTTGGAGCTTTTCTCCTCGGGTCTCCACTGAAAATGGGTTTGTGCTCAGTTGGACCAACCCAGTTAACAAATGTGAAATTAATGAATAAGGACAAATCCAAAGACCCAGACGTGATGCATAATGTAATGGACAATATCAGATCACAGCTTACAGGGCTAAGGACAAAGCAGCCCTAAGTGTAGCAAGAGGTAATCTGAGAAGGGTTATAAAGGAGGCTAAGAGGGA
Organism: Protopterus annectens; assembly: GCF_019279795.1. NCBI lineage: Eukaryota > Metazoa > Chordata > Ceratodontiformes > Protopteridae > Protopterus > Protopterus annectens. Next base: position 778,523,617 of record NC_056745.1, on the reverse strand, counting down.
GTATGGCAGAAAAATGCAGAGCCACTTTGACGACATGAAGGATGAAAGGATACTATGCCAAGGCATACAGGAAATCACTGACTATAGAATCAGGTCAGCATGGTATGAATACAGCATTAAATTCCTGGACAGTTTGAACATCTTCTTTGGTAGATTTGAGGAAAGAAACAATAAGTTGGCAGTAAAGCTACCCACTGATGAGAAGGATGCAGTACTCAGCCACAGCACAGAGGAAGTAAGAAGAGAGCTAAGGAGAGTGAACCCCAGGAAGGCTGCTGGCTCAGACAACAAACTGAGCAAGGTGTTAAAAGGCTGTGCTGATCAACTATGCACAGTGCTTAAGGAAATATTTAACATCTCTTTTGCTATGGTGAAAGTACTCTCATGCTACAAGGAAACTAACATCATCCCACTACCTAAGAAAACCACTCTCTCTCCAGCCCTAACAACTACAGACCAGTCACTCTGACATCCACTGTTATGAAATGTTTTGAGTGGTGATCAAAAAGCATCTTTCATCATGCCTACCTCCTGATTTTGACCCTCTGCACTTTGCATACAGAGCTATCAGATCCACAGCTGATGCCATATCAGTAGCACTACACATCTCCCTTGAGCATTTAGGGGGCAAATACAACTATGTGAGGATGTTGTTCATAGACTTCAGCTCTGCATTTAATATGGTGATACCAATGCAGCTGATAAAAAAAAAAAAAAAAAAAAACTGGAACATTTATTAATCAGTAAACATCTCTGTAACTGGATCCTGGAGTTCCTGATTGAGAGACCACAGAAAGTGAGTTTGGGTAAGAAGACATCAAAGTGCATCACGATTAACACCGGGGTTCCACAGGGATATGTTCTCAGCCCAATGTTATTCACCATCTTGACCCCTGACTGCTATGCTAAGCACAACTCCAACCATATGATCAAGTTTCCTGATGACACCAGTCGTAGGGCTCATCACAAAAGAGGATGAAAGGGCGTGCAGAGAGGAGGTGGCATCTATCATCATTTGATGTGAGGGGAACCTGAATGTAAGCAAGGCCAAAGAGAGTATCATCAACTTCCGGAAAAGGAGAACAAACCACCCAGTGCTCAGGATCAATGATGAGAGTGTGAAGAGTGTTTAACAGTAAGATATTGCTGGGTGTACACATATCAGAGGATCTCTCGTGGGCAGGAAACACCAGCCAACTGGTCAAGAAAGCACACCAGCACTCCACTTTTTAAGAAGGCTGAAAAAAGCTAAGGCTCCTCCTCATATTCATTCCACCTTCTATAGAGGTGCAATAGAGAGCATCCTCACCTGCAACTACACAGTGTGATTTGGAAGTTGCACATTGACAGAAAGGAGGGCACTACAAAGAGTGACAAGGGTTGCAGAGAAGGTAACAGGAGGGCACTACAAAGAGTGACAAGGGTTGCAGAGAAGGTAACATGTTCCAGTCTTCTATTGATAAAGCAACTTTATTCTGCAAGAAGCAATCAAAATAATACAGGACACTGCACACCCTGCGCATGGGTCTATATTATGAGATCAAAAAGAACAGAGAGCACACAGCTTAAACATCGAAAATGCTGTACCTCAAAGTCACCCTCACTAATTATATATACCAACTCCAAGATCACACTACAGTGAGGAAAGGGCAAATTTTCTGATCTTCACTGCAATCTCAAAAAAAAAACACATCTATGAATGGCATTTCTGATGTTAAAGCTATTTGCTCTTCAGCCTGTTCGATGTCATGATAAGAACCCCTTTGCGCATGGACTGTTTAAGCATCTGGCATTTGGCAGGAGATATCGCAGCATCCACTGCAGGACTACAAGATATAGTAATAGTTTCTACCCTACAGTGATTAGACTTCTGAACTTGGGCACTAGTCCCAGGGGTCTGGACACATAATAAGTCAAATTTTATTTATTTGTGTAATATATACTTACATATATTCCAAGAAAGTGCAATATTTATTTATTATATTCATAGTCAGTATTATTTAACCCACTCAAGTGCAATATTGGACAAATAATTTAGGCATTTCAAAAGTTATTTTGTTTTACTTTAAATAGGGTAGCTAATTTAACTCAGGGGTGGGTAATCTTTTCATATATGAATGTTCGTAAATGTCTCTACTCTTTCTTGCATGGATTGGGAGTAGTATTGTATTTGTTAGTTATGTTTATTCCTTTACTTGTATGTGTAATCTCAAGAACTGAGCTTATGCATGAAATTTTATTGAGGCTACACGTGTATATTTCTAAATGACAATAACGTTTACTTTGCCTTTTACTTTGACTCTCTGAGGAAATATGGCTGACCATACCTCTAAACAATCTATGTTTTTCAGGAACATCCTTGATTTTGATTCAAATTTTAACTCTGTCCCTTTTAATTCCTCTAAGAACTAGTGGCTTTGGAGAAAAGATAGTAAATTACACAATAAATAATAAGAAGAATTATAGACTTCATTTACTTCAAAAAATGTATATTAATTCCCATTTTCTTATTCTGTCAATGTCTCAAGTTAATAGTACGAATACTATAAAAGTACCTACTATTGTCCCAGATTATTTCTGGATTTTATCGTGACTGGGTGAGAGGGCTGGCCACGGTGGTGCAGCAGTTAGCGTTGCCGCCTCACAGCAAGAGGATCTCTGGTTCGATTCTTGGCTGGGGTGCCTCCTGTGCAGAGTCTGCATGTCCTCCCTGTGGTCACGTGGGTTTCCTCTGGGTGCTCCAGTTTAATCCCAAAGACATGCTGTAGGTGGATTGGACACTCTAAACTGGCCCTAGGCGTGAGTGTGTGCATGTGTGTGCCTTCTATGTAAGATTGGGCACTGGGCTGGCAACTCAACACTGTAAAACTCCACTGCCAATCATGAGCAGACAGGTGATCCACTGTGCTACCCCTAAGTGGGAAAAGCCGAAAGAAGAAGATCGTGATTGGTTGAGAGATATGTGGCCAACATGTCAGATGTCCCATGAAATTTGAGAGATTTCTTAAAGAGAGATTTTTTTTTCTAGCATTTATCCATTTTGGCAGAGTTTGGATGAGTAGCACTAAAGTTATTAACAAAATTTCCCCCAAAAATAATAATATCCTCAGCAATTGCATGAGAAAATTTAATATAAGACCCTAATTCCTTGGACTAGCTGTGAAGTGGGACATATGATAGTTTTTGACATCCAGATGATTAAAGTAGATATAACAAGTCTACAAGCTCAACAATTTGGCAGTGAAGCACATCAAAAGTGCAACATTTTCTGTGGGAACAAAACAGAGACTCCACCACACACAATTCCATACAAGATTCTATGACCCATGCACCCGTTAATCAATTATTTAAAAAGGCTGTGTCATTGCAAAATTTAAAAAGTGTAATTCCTAACTATAGTAACCTCAGTCATGAAACAGCATATTTAAAAGGATACAACATGAGAGATGTTAGTTTTTCTTATTACGGAATTTCTAAGTATGGTTTGCTGAAATACATTCTAACAAGCAGTTATACTACCTATACAGAGAGCCTTACTGAACTGCTACAAGAATAATACGTGTTTATTAAAATAAGTAGAAATGCAGTTACATAAAAGACAATTGCATAAACAAAAGAGCATCATACAGTATTAAGTTGTATATAGACAGATATGAACTAAGGAGAGTTGTCTGTTACTATAACTGCCCTAAGTCTGATGTACCTAAATCTCACAGTAGTTTTGTAATGTGACATAAGGTATTAATATTCCAACACTTTGAAACAAGCTGCCAGGTAACTTGTTTTAAAAGCAGGTGCAGTTCATTTGACTTTGAGGAGGGCTGATCTTGATTATTTTTTTTTTCTTTTTTGTGAAAGGTTACTGCTAAACTAAATATGATTATAACAATGCTTTTCATATTAATGATAAATACCACTGGCATTTCAAGTATACCATTTTGTTGTATTTCATTGTTAATTATACAATGACGGGTCATTAATATTCCAAAACAAGCACACAGATTGGTCAGCCCAGTCAGTGTGCCCATTGTAAAGGGTCTATATTAGATACTCAAAGTTACTGAACTTCGAATACGATATGATCGACACCATATCATCGAAGTCCAGTAACATCGAACACCTAATAAAAACACCAAAAAAAGTCAGGATACAATACTACTTGCTGTAGATTTCCATTTACCTCTTCGATGTTCTGCGCTTTCGCTGTTCATGTGTCAACAATGTCAGATTTGACATTGTGAACATTCGTGGATTCAATACAGACCCGTTGTAAATCCTAGCATATACCAGTGGAAAAAGGTCCGGTCGCCTGGATTTTTTTCCATTGCTATATACTGTAACTTTTATTTTTTTTTAACAAAACTAAAAAAAAAAGAAACTGTAATCTGGACTCTGGACATAGCAGAGAGACAGGATGGAGAAAATACTAGGAAAATCAGGTGCATTATTCAAATCCAAAGACACATACCTGATTTTCCTTGTATTTCCTCCATTTTGTCTCTCTCTTATCCCTAAACTGCCTGAAACTTTTTTCAAATTTAAAAAAAAAAGAAAACAAAAACAGAGCAACAGAGACCTTCTTTTCTCCACTGCTTCCTTTCCAAAGCACTGATGTAGAGGGTATGCATGAGAATGCAAGTCCCATATGTATGCTCAGTACCTCAAAAAAGCAACAGGATCTATACCAACTGTGAAAGGACAGCACAGCGCCATTATACAAAGACATTATTTAAGAAAAGTAAGCATTTTTTTCCTTAAATAATGTCATTGTATAATAGCAATAACTGACTCTGTGGTGTGGTATATTAAGATTTACCCACGGTTGGCTTTATTTAATCACTCGGGCTTCACCCTCATGATTAAACCACACCAACCGTGGGTAAATCTTAATATACCATACCGACATCATCAGTTATTGCTTAAGTATATTATACAGTTTTATTTACTTAATTGGTTGTTATAGTTCCATATAGAAGGAACAGCAACATTCTAGTATGATTAACCACTTACTTGAATATAAATAAAAAATA